>NC_057797.1:574325724-574625724 GCF_018294505.1 Triticum aestivum
CGAAGTGGGGCGGGCGGCGCGGCGAATGGCAACGCGCCACGCGGCGGCGGCGCGGCGGACGCTGTCCGGTCCACTCCAGACACGTCCGGCGGCGGCGGTGGATGGATCTAGGGTTAGGTGGGAGAGTGGAACCGCGAATTTGAAGGAGGGGGTCTATATATAGGCATAGAGGGAGCTAGGAGAGTCCAAATGAGGTGCGGTTTTCGGCCACGGATCGTGATCGAGCGCTCTAGATGATGGGGTAGGTTTTGGTGGGTTTTGGGCCAAATTGGAGGGGTGTTGGGCTGCAACACACACAAGTCCTTTTCGGTCCCTCGGTTAATCGTTGGAGTATCAAACGAAGTCCAAATGGTACGAAACTTGACAGGTGGTCTACCGGTAGTAAACCAAGGCCGTTTGGCAAGTCTCGGTCCAATACGGAAATGTTTAATCCCCACACACGAAAGAAAGGTAGAAATGACCACCGGAGGAGAACGAAGCACCGGAATGCAAAACGGACAACGGGGAAAATGCTCGAATGCATGAGACAAACACTTATGCAAATGCAATGCACATGATGACATGATATGAGATGCATGACAACGATAACAACACATGGAGACAAAGACCCGAACCTGAGAAAATAAAATAACTTAACGCCGGAAACGGCAAGAGTTGGAGTACAAATTGGGAAAGTTACATCCGGGGTGTTACACTATTGCACTTGCCAAGGAGCCCAGGTTTCACAAGAAGACCAGGCACATCAAGCATCGCTTCAACTCGATTCGTGAAAATGTTCAAGATGGAGACATAGATATTTGTAAAGTACATACGGACCTAAATGTAGCAGATCCGTTGACTAAACCTCTCCCTAGGGCAAAACATGATCAACACCAGAACTCTATGGGTGTTTGATTCATCACAATGTAACTAGATTATTGACTCTAGTGCAAGTGGGAGACTGTTGGAAATATGCCCTAGAGGCAATAATAAAAGGATTATTATTATATTTCCTTGTTCATGATAATTGTCTTTTATTCATGCTATAATTGTGTTATCCGGAAATCGTAATACATGTGTGAATACATAGACACCAACATGTCCCTAGTAAGCCTCTAGTTGACTAGCTCGTTGATCAATAGATAGTCATGGTTTCCTGACTATGGACATTGGATGTCATTAATAACGAGATCACATCATTAGGAGAATGATGTGATGGACAAGACCCAATCCTAAACAAAGCACAAGATCGTATAGTTCGTTTGCTAGAGTTTTTCCAATGTAAAGTATCTTTTCCTTAGACCATGAGATCGTGTAACTCCCGGATACCGTAGGAGTGCTTTGGGTGTACCAAATGTCACAACGTAACTGGGCGACTATAAAGGTATACTACGGGTATCTCCGAAAGTGTCTGTTGGGTTGACACGGATCAAGACTGGGATTTGTCACTCCGTATAACGGAGAGGTATCTCTGGGCCCACTCGGTAATGCATCATCATAATGAGCTCAAAGTGACCAAGTGTCTGATCACGGGATCATGCATTACGGTACGAGTAAAGTGACTTGCTGGTAACAAGATTGAACGAGGTATTGGGATACCGACGATCGAATCTCGGGCAAGTAACGTACCGATTGACAAAGGGAATTGTATACGGGGTTGCTTGAATCCTCGACATCGTGGTTCATCCGATGAGATCATCGAGGAGCATGTGGGAGCCAACATGGGTATCCAGATCCCACTATTGGTTATTGACCGGAGAGCCGTCTCGGTCATGTCTACATGTCTCCCGAACCCGTAGGGTCTACACACTTAAGGTTCGATGACGCTAGGGTTGTAGAGATATGAATATGCAGTAACCCGAAAGTTGTTCGGAGTCCCGGATGAGATCCCGGACGTCAGAGGAGTTCCGGAATGGTCCGGAGGTGAAGAATTATATATAGGAAGTGCAGTTTCGGCTATCGGGAGAGTTTCGGGGGTCACCGGTATTGTATCGGGACCACCGGATGGGTCCCGGGGGTCCACCGGGTGGGGCCACCCATCCTGGAGGGCCCCATGGGCTGAAGTGGGGAGGGGAACCAGCCCATAGTGGGCTGGTGCGCCCCCCTTGGCCCACCCCCTGCGCCTAGGGTTGGAAACCCTAGGGTGGGGGGGGGGGCGCCCCACTTGCCTTGGGGGCCACTCCACCCTTGGCTAGGGCCGGCGCCCCACCTAGGAGATCCCATCTCCTAGGGCCGGCGCCCCCCTAGGGGAGCCTATATAATAGGGGGGGAGGGAGGGGCAGCCGCACCCTTGAGTCTTGGCGCCTCCATCTCCCCTGCTACACCTCTCCCTCTTGCAGTAGAACGGCGAAGCCCTGCTGCGGTGACCCCTGCATCCATCACCACGCCGTCGTGCTGCTGGATCTTCATCAACCTCTCCTTACCCCTTGCTGGATCAAGAAGGAGGAGACGTCATGCTGACCGTACGTGTGTTGAACGTGGAGGTGCCGTCCGTTCGGCGCTAGGATCTCCGGTGATTTGGATCACGTTGAGTACGACTTCCTCATCCCCGTTCTTTGAACGCTTCCGCACGTGATCTACAAAGGTATGTAGATGCAATCCGATCACTCATTGCTAGATGAACTCATAGATGGATCTTGGTGAAACCGTAGGAAAATTTTTGTTTTCTGCAACGTTCCCCAACAATATATGCTTGTAGGAATTGCAATAATATCAAGTTTCCTCTCTATGTGCTTAAAGTTTTGAAGTTATGCTTGTTTTACCTTCCTATGCAAGTTGATTCTTGTTCGCACAAGTTGTTTGCTCACAAAATCCCTATGCATAGGAAGTATGTTAGACTTAAATGTGCTAGTCATATTCTTCATGATGCTCTCTTTATGTTTCAATTCTTATCTTTTATGTGAGCATCATTGAAATCATCATGCCTAGCTAGGGGCGTTAAATGATAGCGCTTGTTGGGAGGCAACCCAATTTTATTTTAGTTCCTTGCCTTTTGTTCCTGTTTAGTAATAAATAATTCATCTAGACTCTGTTTAGATGTGGTTTTATTATTTTAAATTAGTGTTTGTGCCAAGTAGAACCTTTGGGAAGACTTGGGGGAAGTCTTGTTGATCATGCTGTAAAAAACAGAAACTTTAGCGCTCACGAGAACTGCTGTCATTTTTATTTGGAGAGTGATATTTAGTTAATTCTTTTTGCAGATGATTAATAGATAAATTCCTAAGGTCCAGCAATTTATTTGAGAATTTTATGAGTTCCAGAAGTATACGTTTGATCCAGATTACTACAGACTGTTCTGGTTTTGACAGATTCTGTATTCGATGTGTTATTTGCTTATTTTGATGAATCTATGGCTAGTAAAATAGTTTATAAACCATATAGAAATTGTAATACAGTAGGTTTAACACCAATATAAATAAAGAATGAGTTCATTATAGTACCTTGAAGTGGTGATTTATTTTCTTATACTAACGGAGCTTACGAGTTTTCTGTTAAGTTTTGTGTTGTGAAGTTTTCAAGTTTTGGGTAAGGATTCGATGGACTATGGAATAAGGAGTGGAAAGAGCCTAAGCTTGGGGATGCCCAAGGAACCCCAAGGTAATATTCAAGGATAGCCAAGAGCCTAAGCTTGGGGATGCCCTGGTTGGCATCCCACCTTTCTTCTTCAACAACTATCGGTTAGTATCGGTTGGTCCTAAGTTTTTGCTTCTTCACATGATGTTTGCTATTCTTAGAATGTCATTTTGTTTTGCTTTGCTTGATGTTTGAATAAAATACCAAGATCTGAAATTATTAAATGTTAGAGAGTCTTCACATAGTTGCATAATTATTCTACTACTCATTGATCTTCACTTATATCTTTCGGAGTAGTTTGTCATTTGCTCTAGTGCTTCACTTATATCTTTTAGAGCATGGTGGTAGTTTTATTTTGAAGAAATAGATGAACTCTCATGCTTCACTTATATCATTCCGAGAGTCTTAAATAGCATGGTAATTTGCTTAAAATCCTAATATGCTAGGTATTCAAGAATAATAAAACTTTCTTATGAGTGTGTTGAATACTATGAGAAGTTTGATGCTTGATAATTGTTTTGAGATATGAGGATGGTGATATTAGAGTCATGCTAGTTGAGTGGTTATGAATTTGAGAAATACTTGTGTTGAAGTTTATGATTCCTGTAGCATGCACGTATGGTGAACTGTTATGTGATGAAGTCGGAGCATGATTTATTTATTGATTGTCTTCCTTATGAGTGGCGGTCGGGGACGAGCGATGGTCTTTTCCTACCAATCTATCCCCCTAGGAGCATGCGTGTAGTACTTTGTTTCGATAACTAATAGATTTTTGCAATAAGTATGTGAGTTCTTTCTGACTAATGTTGAGTCCATGGATTATACGCACTCTCACCCTTCCACCATTGCTAGCCTCTCTAGTACCGCGCAACTTTCGCCGGTACCATACACCCACCATATACCTTCCTCAAAACAGCCACCATACCTACCTATTATGGCATTTCCATGGCCATTCCGAGATATATTGCCATGCAACTTTCCACCATTCTGTTCATCATGACACATTCATCATCGTCATATTGCTTAGCATGATCATGTAGTTGACATAGTATTTGTGGCAAAGCCACTGTTCATGATTCTTTCATACTTGTCACTCTTGATTCATTGCATATCCCGGTACACCGCCGGAGGCATTCATATAGAGTCATACTTTGTTCTAGTATCGAGTTGTATCATTGAGTTGTAAATAAATAGAAGTGTGATGATCATCATTCAATAGAGCATTGTCCCAAAAAAAAGATAAAGGCCAAATAAAAAAAGGAAGGCCAAAAAAAGGGGGACAATGCTACTATCCTTTTACCACACTTGTGCTTCAAAGTAGCACCATGATCTTCATGATAGAGAGTCTCCTATGTTGTCACTTTCATATACTAGTGGGAATATTTCATTATAGAACTTGGCTTGTATATTCCAATGATGGGCTTCCTCAAAATGCCCTAGGTCTTCGTGAGCAAGCGAGTTGGATGCACACCCACTAGTTTATTTTGTTAAGCTTTCATATACTTATAGCTCTAGTGCATCCGTTGCATGGCAATCCCTACTCACTCACATTGATATCTATTGATGGGCATCTCCATAGCCCGTTGATACGCCTAGTCGATGTGAGACTATCTTCTCCCTTTTTGTCCTCTCCACAACCACCATTCTATTCCACCAATAGTGCTATGTCCATGGCTCACGCTCATGTATTGCGTGAAGATTGAAAAAGTTTGAGAACATCAAAAGTATGGAACAATTGCTTGGATTGTCATCGGGGTTGTGCATGATTTAAATATTTTGTGTGGTGAAGATAGAGCATAGCCAGACTATATGATTTTGTAGGGATAACTTTCTTTGGCCATGTTATTTTGAGAAGACATGATTGCTTAGTTAGTATGCTTGAAGTATTATTATTTCTATGTCAATATGAACTTTTGTCTTGAATCTTATGGATCTGAATATTCATATCACAAGTAAGAAGAATTACATTGAAATTATGCCAACTAGCATTCCACATCAAAAATTCTTTCTTTTATCATTTACCTACTCGAGGACGAGCAGGAATTAAGCTTGGGGATGCTGATACGTCTCCAATGTATCTATAATTTTTGATTGCTCCATGCTATATTATCTACTGTTTTGGGCAATATTGGGCTTTATTTTGCACTTTTATATTATTTTTGGGACTAACCTATTAACCGGAGGCCCAGCCCAGATTTGTTGTTTTATGCCTATTTCAGTGTTTCGAGGAAAAGGAATATCAAACGGAGTCAAAACGGAACGAAATCAACTGGAGAAGTTATTTTTGGAAGGAAACCTACCGGATAGACTTAGACCCTATGTCAGAAGATGGAGGAGGTGCTCACGAGGGTAGGGGGCGTGCCGACCCCCCTGGGGCGCGCCCCTGCCTCGTGGCCCCCTGTCGGTGTCAAAACCGGCGGATCTCGGGTAGGGGGTCCCGAACTGTGCGTTAAGGCCGGATGGTAACAGGAGACAAGGGACACGATGTTTTTACCCAGGTTCGGGCCCTCTCGATGGAGGTAATACCCTACTCCTGCTTGATTAATATTGATGATATGGGTAGTACAAGAGTTGATCTACCACGAGATCAAGGAGGCTAAACCCTAGAAGCTAGCCTATGGTATGATTGTGTATGGAGTTGATTCTGTCCTACGGACTACAACCCTCCGGTTTATATAGACACCGGATAGGGTTAGGGTTACATGGAGTCGATTACAATGGTAGGAGATCTTGAATATCCGCATCGCCAAGCTTGCCTTCCACGCCAAGGAAAGTCCCATCCGGACTCGGGACAAAGTCTTCAACCTTGTATCTTCACAGTCCAGGAGTCCGGCTGAAGGTATAGTCCGGCTACCCGAACACCCCCTAATCCAGGACTCCCTCAGTAGCCCCCGAACCAGGCTTAAATGACGACGAGTCCGGCGCACAGATTGTTCGGCATTGCAAGGCGGGTTCCTCCCCAAATCCTGTGTACCTGTAGGAATAATGTCCGATTTTTGTAACATAGTGCTCCTCAGCTCCCACGCCCAATAATGGCCGTCTTCCATGTGTCAAACGAATGCGAAAAGCCAGGGCATTTTTACATCCACACCCCTAGCTGTATAAACGAGACGCCTATTTAACGGGATGGGGATTTAGGTCCAAACCACATCTTCTCCTCTTCGCGAGTTATCATCAGAGCGCTTCCAGCAAAGATCCCTTCCAACATGACCAGCCGTCGCAGCTCCTCCTCTCGCCCCTCCGGTTCCAAGCCCGGGGACTGGGAGAGTTGTACCATCCCGCATAGCGAGTTAGCATCGCTTCAGGCCAAGGGATTTCTCCCTCAGGCATACATGGTCCCGGTCCGAGCCGGTCTCGCCACCTATAATGGAAGAAAACAAGCGGAGAGCACCCCCAATCCTTCTAAAGGAGAGCGGGTGTGCCTCATCCCCTATCTAATAAGGGGACTGGGATTTCCAATTCATCCCTTTCTCCGCGGGCTTCTGGAGTTCTACGGCCTCCAGCTGCATAATCTCACGCCCGCCTCCGTATTACATATTGCGGGTTTCGTCGCCCTTTGCGAGCTATTTTTAGGCGTCGAGGCTCATTTCGCGCTGTGGAAGAGGTTATTCTGTCTGGTGCCCCATTCTCAAGAGGGGTCTATATACCAAGTGGGCGGAGCCGAAGTATGGCGCATCGCCGGGACCGGATACCTATCCGGAACCCCAAAGAAGGCGTCCGAGGACTGGCCTTCGGAATGGTTTTACATAGATGATGTCCCGCTGCCGGACCCTATCCGGGTTGGTCTCCCTGAGTTCAGCAGTGCTCCATTGAAGAAACGCTTGAGCTGGCGCGCGCGGAGCTCTCAGAGAGAAAGCGACAGAGACGTCCTTTACCTGATGGGCCAGATAAGACTGTTGGCCCATTCTGGACTAACCATGATTGGAGTTCCCATGGTTAGATATGTAGTCTAACGACTGCAGTGTGCGACAGGAGGTAAAGGATATAAACAGCCGCCCTCCACAACCCGAGGACCCAGAACGGTCTCTCAATCCGGACTCCAAAGAGGATCCGAACATATCGGTGGAGCTTATTGACGGGGTGTTTTATCAGCTAAGCAAGGACAATACCTTGGTAGCCATCCTGGCTGATTACCCAGGGTTAATCCCGGCCTCCCAGGTGACAGAAACCGGAGTCTCATTCCCTTGAGGGAGATTCCACTCTCACGTATTCCGGTGTTTCTGACGACAACCATGTTTTGCAGGGGAGATTTCCGAGGCAGGAGGCCGAACCTGCGGCGGCTAGCCAACGAGGGGCCGTGGGGCCCCGTGGGACAAAAAGGAATGCAGTCCGGACTGAGATGCTGACGCAAAGGTATAGTGCACCCTCTGTTTCCCAGGTGTTATTCCGTCAGGGCATATTAACGTTCGTGCTATCTTCAGAACAAAGAGATCTGACTACATCCGGAGAGGTTGCCAATCGCGCCTCCACCAGCCAGGCGCCAACGTCTGGCCAGGAAGCGGAGGCGAGCACAAGGCGCGCACCGGACGCTCCTTCGACAGAGGATGCGGACGGGCTGTCTGCCACGAATTCTGAAGTGGAGAGTGCCATGAACCACAGGCGTCGCCGGACAGTTCTACGCGACGCTTGTTTCTCCCAAGAGGCTTTAGATGCCTTTAATTCGGGAGATGCGTACCTCCGTGCCGCTCAAAATGGCTTAGCCAGAGCCACGGAGCAGTATGTAAAAGTCATACGGGTAAGAAAATTTTGGTTAAACATATATATGCCAGTAGCCCCCGAGACTTGAAGTAGTTAGAGCAACTGATTTAAGGATCATTTAATATGCAGGTTCTTACAGAGAAGAATACCGGACTGTCCCAGGAGTTGGAAAAGTGCAAGGCCCAACTAGAGGCCGTGCTAGCCGCACCAGGGGAGTCTAAAGAGACCCCCTCAGGTAAGATACACTTCGAAAGGTTAGTATTGTGCGGTGTGGGTGCAAATCTAACAAATCATATTGCAGATGGCACCGAACTCGATCCGGACAAGCAACAACTCTTACGCCGGCTAAAGGCCGGTGAGAGTACGTTGACAAAGGTGAGGCGAGAGAAGAATGATCTTCAGGATGCCAACACCAAGCTGGACATCGAACTTAAAGATGTTTGTGGCCAGCTGTCGGACTCCACAAAGGAGAATCAGCGGCTTCGACGCGGCATTTTTAGTAAGTGCTTGAACGAACTTCGAAAAAAAAGTTCGGTGAGGAAGTCGACTAACAGAGTAATGTCTGTAGGTATGCTCATAGGTCGTCCTGCAGAGGAGATGCCCGGTTCTATGGGTGACCTTCTTCCCGAACTCTTGCAACTGCACGAGAAAATTCGGCAGGCGATGCGGGGTATTGCCCAGGCTTTATGGCCTGCCCACTCCGTGCCCGAGGGCCTTGGAGAGCTTGCGGAGAAGCTGAAGGGAGCTCGGCGGCGCTTCCGGTTGTGGAAGATATCGGCCTGCCGGCAAGGCGCTCGGGAGGCCTGGGCCATGGTGAAGACCCGTTTTACGAAGTCTGACCCAAACCATATGGCCGAGGTCGGACCAGTGGGGCCTGACGGGAAGGAGATCCCTATGAGCTTAGTATACGGCCGAGTAGAGTTGGCCGCGAAGTATTCCCAGCAGGACTATAAATTAGACAGCCTGTTAGATGGTATAGAAGAGGAATAAAATCAGTCAGAATGACTATGTAATTTTGAATTGACATGTGTAATGCCTTCTAGCCGGATTGTAGATCGTTTGTCGTTGCCGACCTTTTCGCTTCAACCTCGGGACCTGACGGTCCAGAGTGTGTCCGAATACCATAGCGGTTATATAAGAACCGTGGTATGCGTGGAGACCAGGCGTAGGGGTCATTAGTGCGTTATCAGACAAGTGCCCAACTAGTTATGTTATATTACATGGTTAGTAAGAAACATCTTCCAGAGAGAATAGTTCCGTTAGGGGTTCCTTTCGCTAGGAGGCATGCCCTAAAGTGCATGTCCGGACTGCGTGAAAAGACGCAGAAAAAAAAGCATCTGGGGGCGTATAAATTGAGTAAAAAGATCATCTTTTATTTCACCGACCGAATATTCCCTCAAGAACGCTAGCTTTCGGCTTCACCCAGTCTGAGGTACACATCCGGCTGACCCGGCAGTAACAATCGCAGAGGCGCTCCCTTTACCGCCTAGCCGAACAATCGGGAACATAGGGGTAAGCACAGGAGCCAGGCAACCCAGCTTGGCCAAAACTTAAGTCATATCGATGCATATAATGGTGAAGAAGAAGTTACATGCGGAAGTTTGACGCATGTGTTGGGCGTGAAGCCCGTATAAATAAGCTTCTGTTAAAGAAGCCCCCAGGTTTAATGAGCGCGAGTGGCGCGTCACTAGATGAGCCTTTAAGGGCTATAAAAGAAAAGAGGGGAAGGAGAGAAATGTAAGACAGAAAAATGCAAAAAATTGACAGAGGAAGGAGACGAACCCAGAGTCCGGCGCTAGGCATAGAATCTTCGGAGACGGGTGGCGTTCCACGGGTTCGGCTCGAGTCGGTTATCCGGCGCATCTCGCAGGCGGTACGCCCCGCCAGTCAGGACTTGGTCGATTATGAATGGACCTTCCACTTGGGCTTGAGTTTGTCCTTTTTCTTGTCCGGAAGGCGTAGAACTAGTTCACCAACATTGTAATTTTTGGCCCGTACTTCTCTGCTTTGATATCTTCGGGCCTGCTGTTGATAAAATGTGGAACGGGCTTTTGCCATGTCACGCTCCTCCTCCAAGGCGTCCAAGTTATCCTGCCGATCGAGCTCGGCTTCTCTTTCTTTGTACATACGCACTCTAGGTGAGTCATGAATTATGTCGCAGGGCAGAACTGCCTCTGCATCGTACACCATGAAAAATGGTGTGTATCCGGTGGTGCGATTCGGCGTGGTCCGCAGCCCCCATAGCAGGGAGTCGAGCTCCTCTACCCAGTGCGTGTTAGATTCCTTGAGGAACCGCACCAGTCTGGGTTTAATGCCGCTCATGATAAGACCATTTGCACGTTCGACCTGGCCGTTGGTTTGTGGGTGATAGACGGAAGCATAATCGAGCTTGATGCCCATGTTTTTGCACCAGAGTTTTACCTCATCGGCGGTAAAGTTTGTACCGTTATCGGTTATGATGCTGTGGGGGGCGCCGTAACAGTGTACAAACCCGGATATGAAGTCTATCACAGGTCCGGATTCGTCTGTTTTAACAGGCTTGGCTTCTATCCATTTGGTGAATTTAGCCACCATGACCAGTAAGTATTTTTTCCTATCGGTCCCACCTTTAAGGGGTCCGACCATGTCAATCCCCCAGACCGCAAAAGGCCAGGTGATGGGTATAGTTTGGAGTGCGGTGGGTGGCATATGGCTTTGGTTGGCAAAAAGTTGGCAACCAGCGCATCGTTGGACTAGGTCCTGAGCGTCTGCCCGGGCCGTCGGCCAATAAAAGCCTGTACGGAAAGCCTTGCTAACAAGGGACCGAGCAGCAGCGTGGTGACCACCGAGTCCGGTATGAATTTCAGCCAGAAGGTTCCGCCCTTCCTCTTCGGAGATGCACCTTTGAAGGACTCCGGTAGTGCTTTTCTTATAAAACTCTCCCTCATGGACTCTATAGGCTTTAGAGCGCCGCACTATGCAGCGGGCCTCGTTTTTGTCCTCTGAGAGTTCCTGCCTAGTAAGGTAGGCTAGGAATGTTCTGTCCACGGGGCGATAACCACCATTATTACGTGGGCTGAAGGTGTAATTTCATTGGCAGAGCCTCCAATTGTGTCCGATTGTTCGGCTTCGAGTGGTGCGGCTGGGTCCGGGCTGTTATTTGCAGATTCCCCCTCCCATGCTACGGATGGCTTGAACAATCTTTCCAAAAAGATGTTGGGGGGGACTGCATCGCGTTTTGCTCCGATGTGTGCCAGGACGTCCGTTGCTTGATTGTTTTCTCGGGCTATATGGTGAAACTCCAGCCCTTCGAACCGAGATGACATTTTTAGGACGGCGTTGCAGTAAGCTGCCATTTTTGGGTCCTTGGCGTCGAAGTCTCCATTTATTTGGGATATCGCGAGGTTTGAATCCCCACGTACCTCTAGGTGCTGGATACCCATGGATACTGCTATCCGGAGACCATGTAGGAGGGCCTCGTATTCGGCTGCATTGTTGGAATCCGTGTACATGATCTGGAGCACATATTGGACTGTGTCTCCTGTGGGGGACGTCAGGCCGACGCCAGCCCCCAGTCCGGCCAACATTTTGGAGCTGTCGAAATGCATAATCCAGTTTGAATATGTGCCGTACTCTTTAGGGAGATCAGCCTCCGTCCATTCTGCGACGAAGTCGGCCAAAACTTGCGATTTGATGGCTCGCCGTGGCTTATAGGTTATTTCGAACGGGAGAAGCTTGATGGCCCATTTTGCAATCCGGCCCGTTGCATCGCGGTTGTTGATAATATTGTTGAGTGGTACTTCCGAGGCTACTGTTATGGAACACTCTTGAAAGTAGTGCCGTAGCTTCCGGGATGCCATGAATACCGCGTATGCAATCTTTTGATAATGCGGGTACCGTGATTTGCATGGAGTGAGGACAGTGGATACGTAGTAGACCGGCCTTTGAAGGGGGAATTTGTGTCCATCCGTTTCCCGCTCGACAACTAACACTGCGCTGACAACTTGATGTGTTGCTGCAATGTACAATATCATTGGTTCGCCGGTGTTCGGCGCGGCCAGGACTGGGTTTGTTGCCAATATGGATTTTATTTCATCAAGTCTGGCCGTGGCGGCATCCGTCCACTCGAAGTGTTCGGTGTGCCGAAGGAGGTGATAGAGGGGTAGTGCCTTTTCTCCCAAGCGGGAGATGAAGCGGCTTAAAGCCGCCACGCATCCGGTTAATTTTTGTATTTGTTTGAGGTCCTTTGGGACATCCAATTGTGACAAAGCTCGGATCTTGGCTGGGTTTGCTTCAATTCCTCTATCGGATACAATGAAGCCCAAGAGCTTTCTGGCTGGAATGCCGAAGACGCATTTTTCTGGGTTGAGCTTGATGTCATATTTTCGGAGGTTATCGAATGTAAGCCTCAAGTCATCTACTAGAGATTCGACGTGTCTTGATTTGATGACCACATCATCCACATACGCCTCCACTGTTTTGCCGATCTGATTTGCCAGACATGTCTGGATTATGCGCTGATATGTTGCGCTGGCGTTTTTCAGCCCAAAGGGCATTGTGTTGAAGCAGAATGGGTCGTATGGTGTGATGAATGCTATTGTGGCTTGGTCTGATTCTGCCATCTTGATTTGATGGTAACTGGAATATGCATCGAGGAAACACAATGAATCGTGTCCTGCGGTGGCATCGATAATTCGATCGATACGGGGGAGGGGGATGGGATCCTTTGGGCAAGCCTTGTTAAGGTCTTTAAAATCGACACACAGGCGCCAGGATTTGTCCTTCTTTGGTACCATCACCAGGTTTGCTAGCCAGTCCGGATGTTTTATGTCTCTAATGAATCCGGCCTCCAATAGCTTGGCTAGCTCCTCTCCCATAGCCTGTCTCTTGGGTTCGGAAAAACGCCGAAGGGCTTGTTTGACAGGTTTGAATCCTTTTAGGATGTTTAAGCTGTGTTCGGCCAGCCTGCATGGGATCCCTGGCATGTCTGAAGGGTGCCAGGCGAAAATGTCCCAGTTCTCTCGTAGGAACTCTCGCAGTGCGGCGTCTATATCAGGGTTCAGTCATGCCCCGATGAAAGCTGTTTTATTGGGGTCCGTTGGATGGACCTGGAATTTGACTATTTCGTCAGCTGGCTTGAAGGAGGTCGATTTGGATCTCTTGTCGAGTATCACATCATCCTTGTTAATCATGGAGCGCAGCGCAGTCAGTTCCTCGGCCGCCAAGGCTTCGGATAGCGCCTCAAGGGCTAATGCGGCCGTCTTGTTTTCGGCGTGGAGTGCTATGTCCGGATCACTGGCTAGAGTGATAATTCCGTTCGGCCCGAGCATCTTAAGCTTCATGTACCTGTAATGGGGTATTGCTTGGAAGATTGTGAATGCTTACCGCCCTAGTAAAGCGTGATGTCCGCTTTTGAATGGGGCCACCTAAAACATGACTTCTTCGGACCTGTAATTATCCGGCGTGCCGAACACCACATCTAGCGTAATTTTTCCTGTGCAGCGCGCTTCCCGACTGGGGATTATTCCTCCAAAGGTTGTGCTGCTTTGCTCGATGCGGTTCCAGTCTATTTCCATTTTTTGAAGGGTTTCCTCATAAATAAGGTTCAGTCCGCTGCCTCCATCCATGAGCACCTTGGTGAGGCGAAAGCCGTCCACTATGGGACTGAGGACCAATGTGGCTGGTGCTCGGGCAGTTCGGAATCTAGGTTCACCACTTGCGTTGAAGGTAATAGCAGTGTCGCTCCATGGATTTATTGTTGCAACTTGATAGACTTCGGCGAGGCTGCGGAGTGTTCTTTTTCGCATATTGTTTGATGCAAAAGTCTCGAAGACTGTGAGAACGGTACTGGTGCCCTCGGGCTGGCTTTCTGCGGCCTCCGGAATTAAGAGATCCTCGCCAATTTTGGCCACCTGCCAGAGTATCCAACATGCTCTAAGGCTGTGAGTTGGTGTGGCGTCCTCTGTACTATGAATTCTACAGGGTCCATCAAGCCACCTTTCCAGTACGGTTCCATGCCCTATAGAGGGTTTTGGCTTTTTGGTGTTTATCCCGGGTGTCCTGTGATAATGCACCCTCTTAGTTCGGACGGGATTCAAGGCTGGATTATCCCAAAAATTTATTTCGGTTTTCCAGGCGCTTTCCATCGCACAGTATTTGTGTACTATGGACACCAAGTCAACAAAGCGTGTGATATCACGACGACTTACGGCGTTAAGGATTCCCTTGTCCGTGCAATTACTGCAGAAAATTGAGATTGCGTCTTCCTCGCGGCAATCCTTTATCCTGTTCATAACCAGGAGGAATTTGGCCTAGTAATGATGTACTGTTTCCTCGGGCCTCTGCCTGATTTGGGAGAGATCGCTTATGATCGAGTGGGCGGGTGTCGTTGAATCTGAAACCTCACCCAATCCAAGGTTCGGCGGCCGAAGAGTTTTCGAACTCTGAAGTTCGGATTCTTGGATGTTGTCCGATGAATCTAGCCCGTTGCCTGATCCAAAGCTCAGGTCTTGAGTTACATCCTCCACTTCGCGGGTATCCGGCTTGGAGGGGTCGGGAATTCGGACATAGCTGGTCCTTAAAATAGATGAAGGGTCGCCGCACTGTGCCTCTACCACGGCAACATGGTGGGTGACTTGGGGAGAGTTAATTTCTCTTAGATCGAGTTTAAGCCCAACCTGGTCGTAATCCGTAGCGACCCCCAGGGCGGCGATGCGATCCAAGAGCTCATTTACGGAAGAGAGCTCCATTGGATCTAGCTGCTCGACGAGCTTTGAGCTGACGTGTAGGTTGCTTTTTATGACCCAAGAGGTCACCGTCGGTGCAACAGCCGAACAGGCGGTCATGAGGAAACCACCTAGCCGGAGGGTTTGGCCGGCAGCCAAGGTTCCCTTAGCAATGGCGCCGTCTTTAAAGATGGGAGGAGGCATCCTTCCTGATTGCGATGGCACAGAGGAACTCTCAATGAAAGCACCATTGTCGGTGTCAAAACCGGCGGATCTCGGGTAGGGGGTCCCGAACTGTGCGTCAAGGCCGGATGGTAACAGGAGACAAGGGACACGATGTTTTTACCCAGGTTCGGGCCCTCTCGATGGAGGTAATACCCTACTCCTGCTTGATTAATATTGATGATATGGGTAGTACAAGAGTTGATCTACCACGAGATCAAGGAGGCTAAACCCTAGAAGCTAGCCTATGGTATGATTGTGTATGGCGTTGATTCTGTCCTACGGACTACAACCCTCCGGTTTATATAGACACCGGATAGGGTTAGGGTTACATGGAGTCGGTTACAATGGTAGGAGATCTTGAATACCCGCATCGCCAAGCTTGCCTTCCACGCCAAGGAAAGTCCCATCCGGACTCGGGACAAAGTCTTCAACCTTGTATCTTCACAGTCCAGGAGTCCGGCTGAAGGTATAGTCTGGCTACCCGAACACCCCCTAATCCAGGACTCCCTCACCCCCTTCGGTCCACCGACGTACTCCTTTCACCCATATATACCTACGTATCGTAAAACTTCCAGAACTCACAATAGATCGGGAGTTTCGCCGCCAGAAGCCTCTGTAGCCACCGAAAACCAATCTAGACCCATTCCGGCACCCTGCCGGAGGGGGCAATCCTTCTCCGGTGGCCATCTTCATCATCCCAGTGCTCTCCATGATGAGGAGGGAGTATTTCTCCCTCGGGGCTGAGGGTATGTACCAGTAGCTATGTGTTTGATCTCTCTCTCTCTCTCTCTCTCTCTCTCTCTCTCTCTCTCTCGTGTTCTTGAGATGGTATGGTCTTGATGTATCGCGAGCTTTGCTATTATATTTGGATCCTATGATATTTCTTCCCCCCTCTACTCTCTTGTAATGGATTGAGTTTCCCCTTTGAAATTATCTTATCGGATTGAGTCTTTAAAGATTTGAGAACACTTGATGTATGTCTTGCCGTGGATATCTGTGGTGACAATGGGATATCACGTGATTCACTTGATGTATGTTTTGGTGATAAACTTGCGGGTTCCGCCCATGAACCTATGCATAGGGGTTGGCACACGTTTTCGTCGTGATTCTTCGGTAGGAACTTTGGGGCACTCTTGGAGGTCCTTTGTGTTGGTTGAATAGATGAATCTGAGATTGTGTGACGCATATCGTATAATCATACCCACGGATACTTGAGGTGACATTGGAGTATCTAGGTGACATTAGGGTTTTGGTTGATTTGTGTCTTAAGGTGTTATTCTAGTACGAACTCTAGGGCTGTTTGTGACACTTATAGGAATAGCCCAACGGATTGATTGGAAAGAATAACTTTGAGGTGGTTTCGTACCCTACCATAATCTCTTCGTTCGTTCTCCGCTATTAGTGACTTTGGAGTGACTCTTTGTTGCATGTTGAGGGATAGTTTTATGATCCAATTATGTTAGTATTGTTGAGGGAACTTACACTAGCGAAAGTATGAACCCTAGGCCTTATTTCCACGCATTGCAATACTGTTTACGCTCACTTTTATTATTAGTTACCTTGCTGTTTTTATAATTTCAGATTACAAATACCTTTATCTACTATCCATATACCACTTGTATCACCATCTCTTCGCCGAACTAGTGCACCTATACAATTTACCATTGTATTGGGTGTGTTGGGGACACAAGAGACTCTTTGTTATTTGGTTGCAGGGTTGCTTGAGAGAGACCATCTTCATCCTACGCCTCCTGCGGATTGATAAATCTTAGGTCATCCACTTGAGGGAAATTTGCTACTGTCCTACAAACCTCTGCACTTGGAGGCCCAACAACGTCTACAAGAAGAAGGTTGTGTAGTAGACATCAGGCACCTCTCGGTCTGCCTCTAGTTTCTCTGACCACATCTTTGTCTTCATCCTGCACATGCTCGTCGACAGCATCGACATCATCTTCCTCAACCACTTTGTCTACTCCAGCAACTGTGGGCAACATCGACACCTTCTACTCCATGCCGTTTTGCACCGCAACTATCCTAGAGGCCTCCTCTGTTGGCCCTCCGACATGGCGTGTAGTTCACGCTAGTCCCCGTCTATGAAATCCCGGTGCTGACAACACCGACGTGTGCCTTCATCCCCGGTGTGTGCCCAGGCTTGGCAAACCTAATGTGGCACCTCGTCTACAACGGCCTCAACAACATATCTTCGACATTGACACCCTCCTCCATGGCTTCCTCGACCGCGTCCCTATTTTCTTTTGGGTGCATCACTACGCCCCGACTCCTCGCCGCTTGCTTGTGCCCCTGGCTTAATGTGTGCTACCTCAACACCAACAAGCTCAACTAAACATCGACCATGATGTCCCTCGCATGGCTATCTCGACCACGGCTACACCGCCCTATATGCTCTCAGCTACCTCAACATCGGTACAAATGGATATCACCTTGCTTGAGCAACTTGTCAGCTTCCTCTACATTCAATGCATCCACGATGCGACACCATCCATGTTGCTCTCGCTACGACTGCGGGAGGTGTCCACCCGTGCAGTCGCAGCAGGAGCATCGTGGACGGTGTCCTGCCACGGAAGCACTGACTTTAGAGGAACCCGACGAGTTTCTCAAGCAAGGTGATAGCCCTTTGATCTCATAGCATGTAAGAGGACTAGAGAGGATATAATTGGCATAATGTGATGTGTATTGTATTGAGCCTCTCGGCCGGTTTATATAGAGTGCAAGGCTTGGATGGCAAGAGAGACTACTAGAGATAAGGTAGCAGATCATTACAAATAATACTCTGTCAAATATAGAGTTATGCTTATATACTCTAATAATATGTTTAAAGTCTACGAATAGAAAGGTAAAACCAGAAATAGAAAGATAATGCGTTAGTACGAGCAGTGCTTGAGAAGTAAGGTGTTCTTGAGGGTTTCAGAACTACTAATATGACTTGCGCAACAAGTGCGGAGCGTACCTCTCTGTCGTATTCGTAATCTGCTCTTCCAGTGCATAAGTGGGTGG
This sequence comes from Triticum aestivum, assembly GCF_018294505.1. NCBI lineage: Eukaryota > Viridiplantae > Streptophyta > Magnoliopsida > Poales > Poaceae > Triticum > Triticum aestivum. The sequence continues at coordinate 574,343,919 of NC_057797.1, forward strand.
TTCCCGATATAGATATGTTGTACTCTAAGTAGGTTCCACATCACATATGCCACCACCATACAATCCCCACACTGGTTACGGTTAGTTAAGTGTTTCCCCATGGACGCATCCATATGTGGTTTTCCCTAACCCCCATACCAACTGTAGAAGACGAAGAAAGAGGATTTTACTGTCTCTTCAAATTACCTCAACATCCTAACCTAAAACGACGACAGTAATTAATATGCTTCACAACCAATCACAACTATAATGCAAGTGAGGCCTCCTCTCAACATTGAAGGATGTTATTAACTCAAACATAAACAAAAGATATTGGATTGCTTAAAGTAATTTAATTTTAACCATATAGAATTCATCCATATCCCCGAGAACAAGTACGACTACTCAAAGATTTGAAGGGAAAGCATAAAAAGAGAGGGTCAAGTTACAAGACGACATCGAGTTGGTGAAGGGAGAAGTCATGGTAGTGTTGGTGATTGCAGAGCCAGGGGTGATGGTGATGGCACCGGCGGCAGTGGCGATGAGGGTGGCACCGATGGAGGCGACATGATGGAGATGGCACCGGCCTGAAAACAGGTGCGCGCGGTGGCCGAGCCTCCTCTTCCTTCTCTTGATCTTGTCCCTTCTTCTATGGAGATGGTGGGAGGTGGTGGAGACTGATCTTGGATGAATGACGGGTGTGTTGGTGATTACGAAGGTGGTTTGGGTTGGAGAGATAATTATATGAGCTCTCCCAAAGCCTCATTCATAGATGCATCTTTTCTCCATTGATCCAAGGGTTTAAGATGATCCCAATCATGTGCCAAACCATTATTTATTAGCCAAATATCATGTAGGAACAAAAGGTGAACAATCTCATATGGAGAGGCAACTTTTGAAGCTATATGGACCTAGTACAAGAAGTGGTATGCCATTTTCTGCCGTACCAAAGGTCGTCTTGTGCTCTAGACTCTTTGGTAATACGGTCATCATTTCTTCATACGAACTCGGAATTTGACATTCTTGGGCTCGTTGGGATCGGCACTGATGCACCTATGGTAATATATCTTGATTTGGAGTAATTTAAAAACACATTTTGACCTTCCGAAATGCCTAAGTCTAGCGATAGTAATCCTCCGTATTGAACCCTTTCTTTGTCTTTCCATCGTGCTTGGTCCTAGGTTTCTCCAAAACACCCATAGACACAACAAAACAAAGAAAACTAATAAAAACTAAATAAAAATACAAACTATGCAATTCTCACAATGAAATGGGTGAAAACCAAAAATCATGCATAATGGACATATATTTGGTTCAATGAGACATGATATATGGACAGAACATGCCATAAATGATGAGCTAAAAAATGTGAAAAATAAAGAGCCATCATTTCCTCACATTTACTATATGAAATTTCTATTCAAATTCGTAGGACATTAACACCCAACTTTTCCAAAGTAGGAAACATTAGTCCATTAGTCCAATTGAAATAACCCCCACTTACATGAATTTCTCTCAAATGCATGGTATTAATAACATAATTAAAAGAATCATAGTTGTGAGTTAATTTGGTTCAATCGTTTTCCTCTCCCTCATGTATGAGAATATTAAAGTCTCCACCCACAATATAAGAAATGTACATATTACTACAAAAATCAGCAAGCTCATCAAGGAAGTATGATACGTCTCTAACGTATCTATAATTTTTGATTGTTCCATGCTATTATATTATCTGTTTTGGATGTTTTATATGCACTAATATGCTATTTTATATTATTTTGGGACTAACTTATTAACCTAGAGCCCAGTGCCAGTTTCTGTTTTTTCCTTGTTTTTGAGTTTTACAGAAAAGGAATATCAAACGGAGTCCAAACGGAATAAAACTTTCGTGGTGATTTTTCTTGGACCAGAAGACATCCAAAAGACTTGGGGAGAGGGTCATAAGAGTCCCGAGGACTCCACAAGCCCTCGGGAGTCCATCGACCTCCCTCTCAGCTCTATAAATCCTAAATTATTCCCAAACCACTAGAGGCATCTACCAAAATACTTTTCCGCCGCCGTAACCTTCTGTTCCCATGAGATCCCATCTTGGGGCCTTTTTTGGCACCCTGTTGGAGGGGGATTCGATCATAGAGGGCTTCTACATCAACCCTATTGCCCTTCTGTGAAGCGTGAGTAGTTTACGACAGACCTACGGGTCCATATAGCTAGTAGTTAGATGGCTTCTTCTCTCTCTTTGATCTTCAATACAATGTTCTCCTCGATGTTCTTGGAGTTCTATTCGATGTACTATTCTTTTGCGGTGTTTTTGTCGAGATCCGATGAATTGTGAATTTATGACCAGATTATCTATGAATATTATTTGAGTCTTTTCTGAATTCTTATATACATGATTTGATATCTTTGTATTTCTCAAATTATCGGTTTGGTTTGGCCAGCTAGATTGGTTCTTCTTGCAATGGGAGAGGTGCTTAGTTTTGGGTTCAATCTTGCGGTGTCCTCACCCAGTGACAAAGCAGGGGTAGCGAGGCACATATTGTATTGTTTCCATCAAGGGTAAAAAGATGGGGTTTCATCATATTGCTTGAGTTTATCCCTCTACATCATGTCATCTTACTTAAGGCACTACTCTGTTCTTATGAACTTAATACTCTAGATGCATGCTGGATAGTGGTCGATGTGTGGAGTAATAGTAATAGATGCAGGCATGAGTCGGTCTACTTGTCACGAACGTGATGCCTATATTCATAATCATTGCCTTGGATATCTTCATATCTTTTCACTTTTCTATCAATTGCTCGACACTAATTTGTTCACCCACCATATGTTTTCTTTCAAGAGAGAAGCCTCTAGTGAAACCTATGGCCCCCGGGTATATTTTCCATCATATATTTTCAATCTATAAACCAAAAAAATCTAAAAATACCTTGATGCAATTTATTTATTTTTATTTTGTTTTACGTTTTAGTAATCTTTTATATCTATCTCTATGAGATCTCATCCTTGCAAGTGACCTGAAGGGATTGACAACCCCTTTATCACGTTGGGTGCAAGTGTCTGATTGTTTGTGTAGGTGCATAGATTGGAGAGTTGTGTGTACCTCCTACTGGATTGATACCTTGGTTCTCAAACTGAGGGAAATACTTATCTCTACTTTGTTGCATCACCCTTTCATCTTCAAGGGAAAAATCAAGGCAAACTCAAGAAGTAGCAGGAAGAATTTCTGGCGCTGTTGCCGGGGAGGTTCTACATCAAGCCTACCAAGTACCCACCATAAAATCTCATCTCTTGCATTACATTATTTTCTATTTGCCTCCCGTTTTCCTCTCCCCCACTTTTAAAACGTTTTCAAAAAAATACAAAAATATTTGCCTTTTTATTCACCTTCTTTCGTTCATCTTTTCATTTGCCCTTATGTCTTACTTGGTTTGTTTGCTCGTTTGCTTGGTATAATTGTGTGCTTATTGAAAATCAGAAGAAAAGAATTTATGGATCCTCATCCACTTGCTAATCTTTTTAAAAGATCCAATTATGGTGAACCAATTGCTAGTGAGTTGAGTGCACTAGATTATCTTTATGAAGTTTTGCTTCAAGTTCGTGAATCTGAAATTTGCGATGAAGTGTTAAAAGAAGAAATTTATGAAGTGATTCACGATAGCTCCTTGAATGAAAAGCATGATTACAATGATGTTATTATAAATTCTATTAATGTCAATTGTGTTAATAATATGAAAAACCCTAAGCTTGGGGATGCTAATTTTGCTATGTCCACTACTTATTGCAATGATCATGATTGGGGTGACACTATTGCAGGATGTTTCTAACGCGCCACTACGATCAGAGACCCTTTGACGAAACTGTGTGCGATGCATTAATCACAAACGGGGATGTAAAAAACCCGTCAAAAAAGGTGCAAAACGTTTGCGATGGAGGATGCATCAAACATGGTTCAGATTTTAGTTGTGCATGCGATGTAGGGCACACGGTTAACCCGTTCGAACTATTTGCGATGAGGCAGAACAACAGAGATGGGCAGCCATATCAATGTGTGTGTGATATACGGCATACAGTCGCTCCGATGAACCATTTGCTATTAGGGAGTGCAACATAAACAGTTGGCCAGATCAAGGTTTGTGTGATATAGGGCATACGGTTCACTCGGACGAACTGTTTTCAATTAGTGAACGCAACAAAAACGGTTCAACTTAACAAGATGTGTGTGATACATGGCAAACAGCCGAATCGGATGAACTGTTTGCGATGAGAATTTACAACACAGATGGTTAATACATTTATATCATGTGCGATTCTGTGTGCACAAAAAACTTTGAAAAATGCAAACTAGTTGCTTGTAGTGGCTAGGAGTATCGCACACGATGCGTCTGCGAGTACTCGTGTGCGATGATTAGTAAGTTACACATGCATTTCCTTATGTTAATACTTGTGTGATAAATAACACGTGGCACCGGATACGGTATTTGGGTTGTGTGTGTGTGTGTGCTCCACTTAGTCTTCCCGCGCTCCAGCGAATGCTTCCCGTGCTCCACATGGGTGAATTGTAAAATCCACGCCTATTCCCTCATCGGTTTCCCGCCACCAGCTAACGGCTTGCTGCATATAACCCAGGCGGCAATGCACCGTCGCGACAGTCTGTGAAGATCTAGTCCTCACCCATCTACCATTAGTTATTCCAAGCATGCCAGGCAACGACCAAAGCTTTGACGTCGACGCCTACATGCGTTACATCTTCGGCGAGGAGAACAAGTTGGAGTAGGTCGGGGAGCAAGATATTCATCGGCTGGTGCAGGCACCATGGACCATCGGCGGCGATATCGGCATCACAGTCCTAGGGAGCACAATCAACATATTGCAGAGGAGGTGTGATGAGCAGTTTGCCATCCATCGTGCAAAAGATCCAGAGCTGTTCGGCTGCATGATCGACGACCCACCCGAAGAACCACCGTCACTAGTGCTCATCGAAAGCCTGATGCCCCGCAAGGAATGGGCAAAGGACCTCTGCCATTCAGTCAAGACAAAGGCAGCCTACGGCTTCATTATTGCCCGCGGCGGCCGTGTCAACCTCGGTCCCGATGATGTGGTGGCCAGGCTCGAGCGCATCTTTAGCGGAGTTGACATCCCTGACGAAGTAGAACATCGCCAACGTGATATCTTGAGGATGTAGGTGATCGACATAATTTGCTACCAGGCCAGAGACATGGAAATGGAGCGGTTCTGCGGAGTTGTCATGCGCGCGATTGCATACTGTCAAGCTCTTCTGGAAGAGGCCCAGCAGCTCCAAGAGGCTCCCAGCGCCAGCAGCTCCGTAGGCGGAGGCGGGTCGGGACACTCAGAGTGAACGGCCGCAAGGGTGCTATGTTGATCATGGAGTCCGAGAAGACCACCGTCGAAAGGCCGCCAGCTCATCCTTTTAGCTTATATTTTATTATAATTGTATGCATAAGTAGGCCATGAGTGTTCTCGGCCTTGCCGCATTTGGCATTTTAAATTATCCTGAATATGTAAGACAATTATTAAGAATTATTAACCGTTGCCACTGTAACTTTTCCTCAACGGCGAGTAGAGCGTGCGCAAGGATGCCAGAGCAGAGCGCGCCGCGGCCACCTCAACGGCGAGCAACTACATGGTCAACCTTCTGCCATCAATAAATTTTGACCTTGTTTCTCGTCACATTGCTGATTACAATGCAATAAGTAATTGCAAATATGTTCACACCTATCAAACTAATATGTGTTCACACTTAGCACTGGGCTATAAAAACTACCCACTCAAAAATTACTTCACAGATCCTCTCCTCATCACCCACAAAATTGGTTTTTTCTGTCAAGTCGTTCCGCCATGACCGGTAGGAGGAGTTTAGATTGGACATATAACCAGGCAGCAAAGACCGAGGTCGCGAAAGCTCTAGAGAGGTCCCGCCGCGAAGTCACAGCCGCATCAGAGATGTCCCAACATGCCACAGGGCCCTCGAACAAGCTCTCACGGGCACATGAGGGCTCTCACAAGCGCATTTGCGGCGTCGACCATCGCGACGAGCCGGCGTTCCCAAAGTCCTTCGCCGGCGACGACGGCATTCTCGCTGGCGTCAGTATGCAATAGGAGCTGGTCAACGACTTGATGAAGTTGCTCAAGATCAGCGATGCCTCAGTTGACAAGGCGACCGACCTCGTCGAGCAACTCATGGGTGACAATGCGAAGCTCCTCAAGTTGGTTGCCGAGAAGGAGGAGGAGGAGGCCGCTGGCTGGAAGATGCTACATGAGCAGAGCAGTGCCTGGGAGATGACGCTGAAAGCGGTCGTCGAGGAACTGATGGGTTGCTTGAGGAAGCTCCGGATCGAGCGCAAGCAGGAGGTGGAGGAATCCGTGGCTGCTTTCAAGCCAAGTTGTGAGGAATTGAAGAAGGAGCTGGAGGATTTCGCCGCCCGGCGATCCATCGATGAGTAGAGATAGTAGCGACCCAGATCGTTGTCTGCAATTTCCTTCTTCTCTTGACCCGTGTCTTCCGGGCTTTGCCGCATGTGGCGTTTTAAATTATCCGGAATATGTAAGATACTTATTATCTGCGCCATTGTAAATCTGTCGTCGTATTATCCGTTGCCATTTTATTTGTGGTCGTATTATCTGTTGCCCTATGTGGCAATTTAAATTGGGGCGGAATACGAGTTGAAAATACGAACAAAGCAAATGCTGCCATCGGATCACAAGCAAACACCCTCCGTCCAGGTGCTTTAATTAACCCATTAATGGAGAAGTTGTGAGCGAGGCTGGCGCCGACTGGTGCATGGAGGTCAAAGAGCTCGCTTCCCGGTGAGCATGGGCAGCCTTGCTGCTCGCACGTGTCCCATAGAGCCTGCGAGGTGGGTAGGATGCACGCATCCCGTCGAGCCTGCACGTCGGACTGCTCGCACGTGTCCCGTCGAGCCTGCATGGCAGACTTCTCGCGCTCGTCCCATCTAATCAAACAGCTGCACGCACGCCACCGAGTATGGTTAAATTTCGACACAATTAATATAGTACAACCGTTTGCGATATTAACGTGTCAGTTTTTTGTTTTGAAAAAGGACTTGGTTGGCTACTAATGTGTGCGCCTCTTCTCAAACTGGACTATTTTTTTACCACGGCATATATGTGCATGTCATGAAACCATGCCAAGTTTCATGTTTTTTGGGTGACTTTTTGATTTACTGGGATTTAAAAACCGAGATTCACAATGTTTCAGGACGATGACAAGTTTGTAATTCATTCTCGTTCCTTAAATGAGACCTAAACATGCACCCAATGACACATGTACGATTTCCCACCCATTTTGCTTCACTGGAGCATGTGGTTGTAGTTCAAATTTGAATTATGGACTGCATTAAATGCATAGAAAACTTAGTAATTAGTGCCAAACGAACCCTGAAAAGTTTCAAATTTCAGCCCGACACTCCTGTTATTCTATGTTGCCTATAGAAAACAAAGTTCAAGGCGAGACGAGGGAGCGATTATTGTTTCACCCACAGGAGGGGCATGTTTCCCTACCGGAACCACGAGGGTTGCGTCAGGCTCCGGTTTGTAAAAGGCTTGTAATATAGCTTCGCCCAAATTGGACAATTATATGTACCATGTAGTGACACCATGCCAAGTTTCATGATTTCCTGGTGAGTTTTTGATTTACAGAGATTTAAAAACCAAGATTCGCAATGTTTGTGGCAAGCCAGGATGGCGAGACAGTTGAATTCGTTCCCATTCGTGCCATGGGACCTAAACATGCACCCCAAGGAAACATGTACGTTTTTCTAGCCATTTTAGTGCACTGGAGCATGTATTTGTAGTTTGGATTTGAATTATGGACATTAAATGCCTATAAAACTCAATTAATGAATAAAAAAGGTCAAACGAACCCTGAATAATTTCAAAGTTCAGCGCGAATCTCTAGTTGTTCCATGTCGCGTGTAGAAGAAAATATGAGGCTAGAAGAGGGAGTGATTATCGTTTGGCCCACAAGGGGACACATTTCCCTATCGAAACCACGAGGGTTTTTGTGATAGGCTCTGGTTTGTAAGAGGTTTGTAATAAAGCTTGGCCCAAATTGGAAATGTTTTTACCACGACATATATGTGCCATGACGTGACACCATGCCACCTTTGATGAATTTTTGGTGAGTTTAGGATTTATGGGGAAATAAAAATCGAGATTCAAAATGTTTGAGGACGAGCTAGGACACCGGTACAGTTGTAATTCGTTCCCATTCCTGGCATGAGACCTAAACATGCACCCAAGGACACATGTATAATTTTACTAGCCATTTTGGTGAACTGGAGCATGTATTTGTAGTTCAGATTTGAATTATGGACATTAATTGCCTAGGAAACTCAATTAGTGTATAAAAAGGCCAAACGAACCCTGAATAAGTTTAAGTTTCATCATGGATATCATGTCATTTCGTGTTTCTCGTGGAAGAAAATACAAGGCGAAAAGAGGCAGTGATTACGTTTCACCCACAAGGGGAACACGTTTCCCTATCGGAACCACGAGGCTTCTTTGAGAGAAGCTCCAGTTTTTGTAAGAGGTTTGTAATAAAGCTTGGCCCAAATTGGACAATGTTTTTACCACGACATATATGTGCCATGACGTGACACCATGCCACCTTTGATGACTTTCTGGTGAGTTTAGGATTTATGGGGACTTAAAAACCGAGATTCGAAATGTTTGAGGACGAGCCATGACACCAGTACGGTTGTAATTTGTTCCCATTCCTGGCATGGGACCTAAACATGCACCCAAGGACACATGTATAATTTTTCTAGCCATTTTGGTGAACTGGAGCATGTATTTGTAGTTCAGATGTGAATTATGGACATTAAATGCCTAGGAAACTCAATTAGTGTGTAAAAAGGCCAAACGAACCCTGAATAAGTTTAAATTTCAGCACAGATATCCCGTCGTTCAAGGTTGCCCGTAGAAGAAAAATCAAGGCGAAAAAGAGGCAGTGATTTCACCCACAAGGGGGACACGTTTCCCTATCGGAACCATGAGGCTTCTTCGGGAGAAGCTTCGGTTTGTAAGATGCTTGTAATAAAACTTGCGCCACAATGGACAAAAAAATTCCTCGACATATAAGTGCCATGTCGTGACACCATGGCAGGTTTCACGATTTTCGTCTTAGTTTTGGATTTACGGTGATTTAAAAACCGAGATTCTTCTCACGAATTTTTTTCAAATAGCACAGGGTTCACTCACGAAAGCTGATATTCAACGAAAACTTTGTGGAAACCATATTTTAAAGTTTCATAAAAATCTGAAAAAATGTGGGATGTTAAGAAGGTGATGTTTTATTGCGACACAAAATTTCAAGTTGAAAAACATCACGAGATGTGAGCTATGAAAAAGACAATTTCAGCCCTGAATAGTGACATTACTATTCGGCACTATTCAATGCTGATTTTGTCTTTTTCATAGCTCACATCTCGTAATGTGTTTCGACTTGAAATTTTGTGTGGCAATAAAACATCATCCTCTTAATATCCCACGTTTTTTTTATTTTTTTGAAACTTCAAAACATCTTTTTCTCGTGGTTTCCACCGGTTTCCACCAAATGTTGGTTTCCGTATGATATCCCCCCCGCCCCCGTTCTGCACACGATCTGAGTCGTGCATTCTGACTGGCCAGAACCCAAACCCCACAAATCGTACGTGTGCACCATTGGATGCTCCCAGATCGAATGGCAATCCCGAGCCCTTTCGACAGCACATGCAGTACATGGGTAAGCACTGTGTGCATGCGTCGTGTAGCTCACGCTTCCTTCTCTACTAGGTTTTCATTCAAAACAGGCTACCGTTTCTCACCACTCCTTTCATCGGTTTCCCGCCTCTTCTCCCAGATACGCAAGATGTAGATGTTCATTTAATTCTTATAGTTCATCTCATCCAAAATCAATTAGTTTTATAAAAAATCTGTTTTAAGATTCATGGAATTGTGCATTGTAAAGGTAAAAACAAAAAGTGACAATTCATTTAGAAAAAAATAGTTTGGGCAATTAAGATATGTGAAAGTGCAACTATCTCTAGGTGGTTTTGGTAATTCCTAACAACATATAGCTCATTGAGCTAATGCTATTCCAAGATTAATATTTTAGGAAAAGCTCAATGAATGGCATGGCATGGATGAGGAATGTGGACCCCTCAAAATAATAAGGACAAAAAGATTGGTTCAAGCTCAAAGCTCAAGACTCTACATTTTATATTTTAGTGATCCAAGATCACATTGAGTCTATAGGAAAAGCCAATACTATCAAGGAGGGATGAGGTGTTGTTTAATGAGGTTCTTGCTTCATAGTGCTTAGTGATATGCTCCAAAACCCTCAACTACCTTCCCACATCCACATATTACCTAAAACCAAAGTCAAACTCGGCCCCACCGATTCTTTCTATCCGGCGCCACTGAGTTCAAATGTCATAGCCACTGCCACAAACCCTAGGCAAATCGGTCTCACCGATAGGGATTTCGGTCACACCGAGATGGGGTTGTAATCTCTATGTTTCCCTTCGTAAAGTTTCGGTCCTACCAAGATGAGAGATCGGTCCCACCGAGATTGCAATGTAAACTCTCTGTTTCTCTTTTGTAACATTTCGGTCCCACCGAAATGAGCGATCGGTCCCACCGAGTTTACCTGACCAACTCTCTGGTTAGCTTATTACCAAAATTGGTCCCACCGAGTTTGTGTAATCGGTCACACCGAGATTACGTTATGACCTAACCCTAACCATATCGTTCCTACCGAGTTGCATCTCAGTCCCACCAAAAATCCTAACGGTCACTAGGTTTACTAAATCGGTCTGACCAAGTTTCTCAATTCGGTCTCACCGAGATTGGTAAAATGTGTGTAACGGTTAGTTTTTGTGTGGAGGCTATATATACCCCTCCACCCACTCTTCATCCATGGAGAGAGCTATCAGGACATACCTACACTTCCAATACACATTTTCTGAGAGAGAACCACCTACTCATGTGTTGATGCCAAGATATTCCATTCCTACCATATGAATCTTGATCTCTAGCCTTCCCAAGTTGCTTTCCACTCAAATATTCTTTCTACCAAATTCATATCCTGTGAGAGAGAGTTGAGTGTTGGGGAGACTATCATTTGAAGCACAAGAGCAAGGAGTTCATCATCAACACACCATTTGTTACTTCTTGGAGAGTGGTGTCTCCTAGATTGGCTAGGTGTCACTTGGGAGCCTCTGACAAAGATTGTGGAGTTGAACCAAGGAGTTTGTAAGGGCAACTAGATCGCCTACTTCGTGAAGATCTACCGCTAGTGAGGCAAGTCCTTCGTGGGCGATTGCCATGATGGGATAGACAAGGTTGCTTCTTCGTGGACCCTTCGTGGGTGGAGCCCTCCGTGGACTCGCGCAACCGTTACCCTCCGTGGGTTGAAATCTCCATCAACGTGGATGTACGATAGCACCACCTATCAGAACCACGACAAAAACATCCGTGTCTCCAATTGCATTTGAATTCTCCAAACCCGTACCTTTACATTCTTGCAAGTTGCATGCTTTACTTTCCGCTACTCATAGACTCTTTGCATGCTTGCTTGAATTGTGTTAAGATTGCTTGACTTGTGCTAAGATAGCTAAAATCTGCCAAAGACTAAAATTGGGAAAAGGATAGATTTTTAATTGGTCAAGTAGTCTAATCACCCCCCTCTAGACATACTTTCGATCCTACAGTATGGAAGATTATAGAGAACAAAGGAGAAGTGCTTGTGTTTTGATGTTTGTGCATTATGCTTAAGTTCAACCATGGAGTTTTCTAGATTGTACATGTGGCAGAATCTGGTGGAATGTAGATGATATCCAATGGCCAGTAGTGCTCGGATTTGCCATCTCTATACCGTTGGATTGGCTTCATCCAATGAGCAACTTTCAAAGTTATTCGCACACTATATAGGTGTATAGATGTATATATATATATATATATATATATATATATATATATATATATATATATATATATATATGTGTGTGTGTGTGTGTGTGTGTGTGTGTGTGTCCCATGCTAGACAAAATAAAGTTTGAGCGCATGCGTGTGATATGTCCATTTTGCATCATGCTTTTATATCAATATTTATTGCATCATGGGCTGTTATTACACATTATGTCACAATACTTATGCCTATTCTCTCTCATTTTACAAGGTTTACACGAAGAGGGAGAATGCCGGCAGCTGGAATTCTGGGCTGGAAAAGGAGCAAATATTATAGACCTATTCTGCACAACTCCAAAACTCCTGAAACTCCACGGAAGTCAGTTTCAGAATATATAAAAAATATTGGACGAAGGAAGCACCAGAGGGGGGCCACCCACCATCCACGAGGGTGGGGGCGCGGCCTACCCCCCTGGGCGCCCCCTGCCTCGTGGGCCCCTTGGCAGGCCTCAGGTGCCCATCTTTGGCTATATGAGGTCTTTTTCCCTGGAAAAAAAATCATAAGCAAGCTTACGGGACAAAACTCCACCGCCACGAGGCGGAACCAATCTAGGGCTCCGGCGGAGCTGTTCTGCCAGGGAAACATCCCTCCGGGAGGGGGAAATCATCACTAGCGTTATCACCATGATCCTCTCATCAGGAGGGGGTCAATATCCATCAACATCTTCACCAGCACCATCTCATATCAAACCCTAGTTCATCTCTTGTATCCAATCTTTGTCTCAAAACCTCAGATTGGTACCTATGGGTTGCTAGTAGTGTTGATTACTCCTTGTAGTTGATGCTAGTTGGTTTATTTGGTGAAAGATCATATGTTCAGATCCTTTATGCATATTAATACCCCTCTGATTATGAACATGAATATGATTTGTGAGTAGTTACGTTTGTTCCTGAGGACATCAGAGAAGTCTTGCTATAAGTAGTCATGTGAATTTGGTATTCGTTTGATATTTTGATGAGATGTATGTTGTCTCTCCTCTAGTGGTGTCATGTGAACGTCGACTACATGACACTTCACCATTGTTTGGGCCTAGGGGAAGGCATTGAGAAGTAATAAGTATATAATGGGTTGCTAGAGTGACAAAAGCTTAAACCCTAGTTTATGAGTTACTTCGTAAGGAGCTGATTTGGATCCATATGTTTCATGCTATGGTTAGGTTTACCTTAATACTTCTTTTGTAGTTGCAGATGCTTGCAAGAGGGGTTAATCATAAGTGGGATGCTTTTCCAAGGAAGGGCAGTACCCAAACACCGGTCCACCCACATATCAAATTATCAAAGTACTGAACGTGAATCATATGAGCGTGATGAAAACTAGCTTGACGATAATTCCCATGTGTCCTCGGGAGCGTTTTCCTTTATATAAGAGTTTGTCCAGGCTTTTCCTTTGCTACAAAAAGGATTGGGCCATCTTGCTGCACCTTATTTACTTTTATTACTTGTTACCCATTACAAATTACCTTATCACAAAACTATCTGTTACCGATAATTTCAGTGCTTGCAGAGAATACCTTACGGAAAACTGCTTATCATTTCCTTCTGCTCCTCGTTGGGTTCAACACTCTTACTTATCGAAAGGACTACGATAGATCCCCTATACTTGTGGGTCATCAAGACTCTTTTCTGGAGTCGTTGCCGGGGAGTGAAGCGCATTTGGTAGGTGGAATTTGGTAAGGAAAAATTTATATAGTGTTCTGAAATTTACTGTCACTTGTTACTATGGAACATAATCCTTTGAGGGGCTTGTTCAGGGTATCTTCACCCCGACCAGTAGAGCAAAGAGTTGCTCCTTCAAAGTGCGTTATATCGACTAGAGGGGGGGTGAATAGGCGATTTTTATGAAATTCTTCACTGAGGAATTTGCCAGTGCATAAATTCCTTGGCGAAGAACTACTAGCAGCGGAATAAGTACTCAAAAGTAAACACAACAGAACACAAGCATAGTCATCATGATGAAATGAAGACAAGCACAGAGTATATGAAGCGTAAGCATAGGATAACACACGATGAAGACAAACAGACTAAAGAGATTGAACTAAGGAAATTGAGAAAATCTTTAGTCAAAGTCTTCAAGCATAGATATGAACAAGCACACAACACAGTTATGAGGAAATGAAAGAGTTGAGGAAATAGAACCAGTAAGCTTGGTGAAGACAATGATTTGGTAGACCAGTTCCAACTGTTGTCTTAGTTGTACGTCTGGTTGGAGCGACTGAGTATTTAAACTCGAGGACACACAGTCCTGGACATCGAGTCCTGAACACGCAGCTCAGGACACCAAGTCCTCACCGTATTCTCCTTGAGCTAATGTCACACAGACCTCGCCCAATCACTCGTGGTAAGTCTTCAGGCGACTTCCAAACCTTCACAAACTTGTTCACTCGGCGATCCACAATTCCTCTTGGATGCTCTAGACCATGACGCCTAACCGTCTGGAAGAAGCACATTCTTCAAAGGTAACAAGCATCGGATCCACGTAGGATCAATCTCTTCAGTGATGCTCAATCACTTGGGGTTTGTAGGTGTTTGGGTTTTTCCTCACTTGATGATTTTCGCTCAAAGTCCTCGGAGGATGGGTTGCTCTCAAATGACAAGTGTCAGTTTCTCTTGGAGCAGCCAACCAGCTAGTGGTTGTAGGGGGAGGCTATTTATAGCCTAGGGAGCATCCCGACATGATAAGACATAAATGCCCTTTAATGATATGACCGTTAGGTGGATAGATATTTTGGGACAGTTGTCGCATAGGACAGCAACGGTCGGAATTTTGAGTAGCAAAATCCTCAGGGCTATCATGTTCCTCACTGTGTAGGCAATCTACACTGACGAATTCCTAACTCCTCAGTCAGAACAAATTCCTCAGAGACCAGAAGAACTTCGTCTCTGTCACTGAAGAATATGACTGGACTGTATGAGATTTCCAATGGCTTCATTCGAAGGGATTGGTAGGTGTAGGATTTTGAGTTGAGCATCACATGGAAATGTTTCCTTAGTATTTCCTCGACCCCCTTTAACAGTATGGTGTTTCCTATGACTCAAGAAAGAGAAAATGAAACTACGAAAACAAAAGTATTCACGCTTCATGTTCCTCGAATGAATACCAAGTCTTCAAGGTCACACTAATTTTGTCACTTTCAAAGTCTTCAAAAAGTCTTTAGAAATCCAAAGTCTTCAGTCGAAGAACTTCATTTTTAGGGGTCGACTTTCTCTGTAAAAATCAAACTCCTCATAGACTTATAGACATGTGTACACTCAGAAACGCATTAGTACCTTAACCTATAAGTCTTAAATACACCAAAATTACTAAGGGGCACTAGATGCACTTACAATCTCCCCCTTTTTGGTGATTGATGACAATATAGGTTAAGTTTTCAACGGGGATAACCATATAAAGTGTAAATACTGATATTGAGGAATTTGATTGCAAGATATAGAAGAACTCCCCCTGAATATGTGCATGGTGAGGTATTTGCTTTTGAAGCATTGCACACTTGAAGAGTTGAATCATGGAGATCTCCCCCTATATCTTGTAATTCATACAAGCATTTGACATATCACAGTGAAGAATTTGAAATGCATGATGAAATATGGTAACTGATGTAATTCAGCATGCGTGCATTAGCATATATGAGGAATAAGCATGCAGAAAAACATATCAAAAGTATCAGAGCACCATCGGGTTTAAGTTTACAACTCGATCCAATAAAGTCCCAGAAGAATGAGAGTTGTAACTTAAAAAAACGCCCATATAGAAGGACCCGCTTGAAGACTAACTCAAAATTCTCCCCCTTTGTCATCAAATGACCAAAATGATCGAATATGAGGACCAACGCCCCTGAAGAATATCAAGTTGATGAAGGAGCGCCAGCGTTGTTGGGGTTGTTTGTCGTAGTAGGGCCTACCGCAGTGTCGTCCAAGTCTTCATTCTCATCAGTGTCGCGCGATGAAGAATATGAGCTGGCCACCAGAGAAGGAACCTTGACCTTCTTGAATTTCTTCGGTGGTGGTGCAAACCAGTCAAAATCTTCCTTGAGACCCATTTTCTTGAGATCTTCTTCACCATACAGATGTGACAGAATGGCCTAGGTGCGACCGAAGACTTCATGGAGGTAGTAATGGTTTTTCTTCACTGCATTGTGTGTAGCAGTCATGTTGTGAAGAAATGAACCAAACCGACGCTTAACCCATTTATGATTTCGATCCACCTTCTGGTGAAGACTAAGCAGAAGCTCACGATCAGTCATCACACGAGGAGTAGTGGCTTGAGGAGTAGACTTGGGTGCATTGACAGAGTCATGTGTGGCAGAGTCATCATTGGTGGAATAAGAGGCAACTTTGCGAAACTGACCATCCAATGGACGAATGCCTTCATCTATAACAGTTGGTGCCTTGCCCTTTTCATCAACTGACGAATAGGTCTGCTTGAGGACTTCAATCGGGGGCAATTAGCTGAGGTGATTCTGAAAATCAGCTTTGTAGTTGAGTGAAGACCTTGTCCTGAGGAATCTCATAATCCAAAGTGCATAAGGCTTCATCTCAAACAGAGACAGTGCGAAATTTGCCAGAGTCCTCATGAAGAAATCGTGATAATTGACAGGAATGCCATGAACGATGTTGAATACCAGATTCTTCATGATGCCAACAATTTCCTCATCAGATGAGTCGTGGCCTTTGATAGGACTCATTGTCCTCATAAGAATACGATAGACAGTTCTGGGCACATAAAGTAATTCCTTCACGAGGAATTTGGTTCGTGGAGCCTGACCTTGCTTCAAAGGTTTCATCAGAACCTGCATGTAGTGATTCCTGTAGATGCAACGAGCTTCTTCAAGGGGAGGACTGAGTGGTAGGGCATGAAGCAATTCAGTAGCTGGTGCTGTGTAGTGAGTGTTCTCAGACATCCAGTCCAGCACCCACGAATTCACATCTTTAGAATCTCCTGTGATGTGCAGCGTCACATAAAATTGAAGAATCAGTTCTTTATTCCAATCGCAGATGTTAGAGCAAAAATTTAACAATCTAGCATCATGAAGAACACTGAGGACTAGCATGAAGCACGACAGAGATTCCATATCCACGTGAGGAATGTGCTCATGGTAGAAGATTTTCTCTTTGTTGAACATCACTGAGGAATAGAAATTTGCTTGACTAGCAGTCCAGAAACGCCTCTTCCTTATGCGAGCAGAATCATATGGGTTGTAGTCTTCGAAGAATACGTGCTCACCGAAGAAATCATCAGCCTTGAAATTTTTCTTGCGTGGGAATGGATCCTTTGGCTTGGGCAGAGGAGTGTCAGTGAGTCGCATCACGACCTCAGGAATCGCAATCTCAGGTTCTTCAGGCTAAGGAATTTATGGTTCCTCTTTAGTGGCAGTCTGCGTCTTCAGATGTTCAGCAGCAGCAGTTTCTTCAGCACTAGTGGCTGGAATTTCCTCACATACAGATGAAGTGGGGTGAGTTTCTTCAGAGCCCATTTCAACAGTTTGTGCAGGGGACTGAGGTATCTGCTGCAACGGTGTGAACATTGGAGAGTTTGGATGCTGACTTTCCCAGAATTCATCACTCATCACTGGTGTGGAGCAGGCAACGTCCACATCTTCATCTTCCAGTTCTTCAATGCTAGCCTCTTCAGCTGTGAACTGAGGCATAGGCGAGGAGATAACAGGTGTTGAAGGGATCGTATCCACTTCAATTTCTTCATCAATCTGCTCTGACAAAGCAGCAGAATGATTTTCTTCATCAGATCCGCTAGGGATCTCATATTCTTCATCAAAAGGAACAAGGTCCGTTGATGGCATGGTAGAGAGAGGAACAACATCAATGGGATTTTCAAATGAGCTGGTCAAAGGCTTCATCTTCTTCGGAGCTGAAGAATCTGAAGTAGCTAAGGCTTTCCTGTTCTTCACTGCTGCACGCTCTGCAGCCTTGGTATTCTTCACATCTGATGCAGATGGAAGGATCGGAGTTGGTGTTGGCGCAGGAGGAGCAAAGGAATTTTTTTGATTTTCTTCAGGCACAACTGATGCAGTTGCCCTGATTTCTTTAGTTTCTTCAGGCGCACCACTAGTGGATGCCCTGGCAATTTCTTCAGCGGCTGGAATGCAGTCATCAACCCTGGAACTCACATTTTCTTCAGCAGCCTGATTTTCATCAGCGGTGCTGGCATGTTCTTCAGTCGGCTGAGCAGATGCTTCCACTTGAGGAATTTCCTGTTGCATTGGGGCAGCAACATTGGAAGTGAAGTTATCAGCAAGTCTTACAAAACGAACCTTGGCTCCAAGCCAATCAGCGCGGTATGCGTCAAATTCTTCACTGAGTTTCTTGATCTCAGTTTGAATAGTGACAAGTTCTTCAGTTGTCATAGAGATAACGTTTTCTTCAGATAGCGCTCCTTCTTGTACTGCGCTTTCTTGATCTGCTTGGCCTTCTCAAATTTCCATTTTTCTTCTTGAATGAAGTGGGTCAGCATGTGACTTTGGTCAGGAGTCAGCTTGAAATCAGGCATGGGAGTGTTGGGGTCCTTGTGCCAAACATCAATGTATTTGAGGATCAACTTGGGATCCAAAAGCAGTGGCACATTTGTTCCCTTGGCTCTAGCGGCCCTGACTTGCCTATCTCTGATCATTTCAGCAAGTTCATCATCATCAGCTTCGTCTTCTTCAGACGGCACTTGGAAGGCGACCTGCTTCTTTTGAGGACTAGGGCAAGGACCTCGTCCAACAGTGGCCTTTGTCTTCAGCAGTGAGGGTCCCGTTGAAGAATTTGGTGCAGCTGAGGAACTAGCTGAAGCTCCTGAGGCAATTGAGACGCCTATGGTCCTTTGACATGTGGCGAGATGCACAGGTGCAGAGGACTTTGTCGGAGCGGCCGAAGACTTTGGCGGAGGAGCTGAGGGCTTTTGAGGAGCAGGAGCAGCATGAGGAATTAGCCGTGAGGGCTTTGAGAATTCTGGCCGTGAGGGCATTGCTGAGGAACTTGGCCTTGAGGTCACTGTTGGTGAAGCACTTGGCTTGCACGCAGGCTTCTTTAACATAGCCTTATTTGGCTTGACAACAGAGGCCTCAGCAGAGGCAGCAGAAGTAGCAGAGTCTTCATTGAATTTCCTTACTGCTTCTCTGTCTTGCTTAGCCAACTTGGCTTGGCGTTTGGCCCATTCATCAGGATAGTCCTCACCGCGCTAGAGGCTGGTGGGATCTTCTTCTTGGCTAGGTGCCAATGGAGGTCTTGGGCATGGAGGATTGAGTGCGAATTTCTTCATGTACTTGTGAGTAACATACCTGTACTCCCTCCACTCTCTTGCCCATCTCCTTTCTATCCTCTGTATGCGCACCTTGCGTTGATTTTTGTCCTATTTCCCAAACTTGGCCTCATCAGGAGTGCAGTAATCCTTGTATATGTCATCAGGGATTTCAAACACTGTGTTGACCTCAGCCCTCTTTCCTCCTTTCTGTGGCTTCTTACCGTCAACCATTTTCTTCAGTTGAGGAATTCTCTGAAGAAGTATGCAACTTTTCTTCAAGGAACGCTGCAAATGAGTTAAGTTGATGAGAACCTAGTGATTCAACAGCTGACATGAGTACCTGTGAACAGAGTATAGTTGCGAGGAATTTGGAGAGGTCATATGCGTTCTCAGAAGGTTTTGTAAAAAAGAACAAGTTTGAGGAATTTGACCAGATTGAGTCTTGAAGAATTTCACTAAGCGTTCTTTGTCTTAGGTTCCAGAGATGTGTAGATAAAAAATCCACACATTTGAGGAATCTTGAAGAAAAACATAGCTTAGAGAAACGAATCAAGAACAGATGATATGAGAGGTGTTTCAGTGTGTGAAGATATGAAGAAAAACACCTTTGAAGATTTTGTAGATAATCATTCGAATCAACGAGGGCAGTAAAAGTAACTTTTAATTAACCTGGATGAAGAACACGACGAACAGTGAGGTGGAGAGGTGAAGTTCGTCTGTGTAGATCTTCCACGCCCTAAATCGGTGGAGGAAGACGGCTACGACGGTGGCGGAGTGAAGATTTCCGCGGCCGGCGCGAGTACGGCGGCGACGAGGTCGAGGCAGTGAAGCTCTTCCTCACCGGCAATGATGAAGTAGCGGCGGCGCTAGGGTTTGAGAAGCTCGAGCTGGAGAGAGGTCGAGCGGAGTAAAAGAAGTGAGGAAGGGGAAGAGGGGTATTTATAGCCACGGTGAAAAACTGTTCGCCCGATGAAATTGGACGAACGTGCCCCTGACCCTTCTCATTCGCTTGACATGTGTCACCCACGTACTAAGAGGTGGAGATCGTGTGCGACCGTGGGTGAAAGGATAAGTGTATCGTGGGATGCGGAACGGTTTGAGTGACAAAGCCGAAAATTTAGATAAGATAGGTTTTAAAGTTCCATTCGCAATTTCTTCAGCTGACAAGGACACAGTGAAGATTTTGAACGAGTTTCAAATAGAATGCACATGAAGAATTTGTGAACAGATTGGGTTGAGTATAGCATAGAGGGGGAAAGGGTCCGACCACATTCAGCAGAAAAACCAACTTGAAGAATTAGCAATAAGTGAAGGCTGTAGAGGACATAAACTCATATATATATATATAGCCAATGAAGAAAAACGACGGAAACAGTGAAGACAATGCAAAGTTGAAGAATATGAACAATTGAGGAAATTCAACTTTTGGTGGTGGCGTAACCCACCGTATAAGAATGATGATTTCAGACACCACATACAATTATCGCAGGGTTCTGAGAATCAATTATTCGTTAATTTGTTCACACTTAGAGTGTTATTCTTCATTGATTGAAGAAAAATGTTTCTTCATGTGTTGCACATCTAATTCATCATTTTTGCATAAGTGTTAGGATGAGTATCCTTTTCAAAGAACATTCGAAGATTCTAGGATATTTAGCTCACACCGCAACATGCTAAATCTCTTCGCATCCAAGGGCTTTGTGAAGATATCGGCTAGCTGTTCTTCAGTCTTCACATGCTCAATAGAAATGTCGCCCTTCAACACATGATCACGAAGAAAATGATGACGAATCTGAATGTGCTTAGTCTTCGAGTGCTGAACTGGGTTGTGAGCAATCTTGATGGCACTCTCATTGTCACAGAAGAGAGGCACATTCTTCATGTTGACGTCGTAGTCCTTGAGAGTTTGCTTCATCCATAGCAATTGAGCACAGCAAGAACCAACGGCAATGTACTCAGCTTCAGTAGTAGATAGTGATACGTAGTTCTGTTTCTTCAAGGACCAACAGACCAAAGATCGTCCGAGGAAATGACATGTACCAGATGTTGACTTGCGGTCCACATGATCACCAGCATAGTCAGAGTCAGAATATCCAAGGAGATCAAAAGCCGAGCCCTTGGGGTACCATAATCCAAGTGTTGGTGTGTGAGCTAGGTATCGAAGAATATGCTTCACAGCCTTATGGTGTGATTCCTTCGGTGTAGCTTGAAATCGGGCACACATGCAAACACTAAGCATTATGTCTGGCCTAGATGCACATAAGTACAATAAAGAGCCAATCATGGAGCGATATACCTTATGATCGAAGTCGATACCATTTTCATCAGTGCACAGATGGCCATTTGTGGGCATAGGAATTTTGACGCCTTTGCAATCTTGCATGCCGAATTTCCTCAGTACATCCTTGAGGTATTTCTCCTGAGATATGAATATGCCATTGTGTTGTTGACGAATTTGAAGACCTAAGAAGAATTTCAACTCTCCCATCATAGACATTTGATATTCTTCACTCATCATATAGGCAAATTCATCACAATAACGCTGGTCATTACAACCAAAGATAATATCATCAACATATATTTGGCACACAAACAATTCACCATCATAAGATTTAGTGAAAAGAGTAGGGTCGAGTGAACCGGGTTTGAAGCCTTTCTTTATGAAGAATTCCTTCAAGGTATCATACCACGCCCGTGGGGCCTGCTTGAGGCCATAGAGGGCCTTGTTGAGTCTAAAGACTTTGTCGGGATTCTTTGGATCTTCAAAACCTGGGGGTTGAGCAACATATACTTCTTCCTCATGCTTACCATTGAGGAATGCACTTTTCACATCCATTTGATATAAAGTGATATCATGATGGTTAGCATAAGCAAGTAATATGCGAATAGCCTCAAGTCTAGCAACATGTGCAAAAGTTTCATTGAAATCAACTCCTTCAACCTGTGTGTAGCCTTGAGCTACGAGCCGTGCCTTATTCCTCACCACAAGGCCATTTTCATCTTGCTTGTTACGGTAGATCCACTTTGTGCCAATGATATTGTGCTTGCGAGGATCTGGACGTTTGACCAGTTCCCAGACATTGTTGAGCTCGAACTGATGTAATTCTTCTTGCATGGCCTGAATCCACTCAGGCTCTAGAAATGCTTCATCTACCTTAGTGGGCTCTGTGATAGAGACAAAAGCACAGTGCCCACAAAAGTTATATAAATGTGAAGCTTTTGAGCGTGTGAGAGGACTTGGCGCTTTGATGATCTTTTCAACTTGCACTTCTTTTGCAATGCGAGGATGAGCTGGTTGTCATTGAGGAATTTGATCAGCATTCTCTTCAGCACCATTTTCTTCAATATTTTCTTCAGGTGCATTAGCTCGACGTTCTTCATGTTCTGGAATGAATTTTTCAGCAGATTCTTCAGTAGGAATGACATCCTCAGTAGCCTTGAACTTGATAGTTTCCTCAAGTGTTGGTTCATCTATCACAGTAGGTAGGTGCTCTCTTTGCGAGCCATTAGTTTCATCGAACCGCACATCTACAGTTTCAACAACCTTGTGAAGAACGTTGTTGAAGACTCTGTAGGTGTGCGAGTCCTTTCCATAACCAAGCATAAAACCTTCATGTGCTTTCGGTGCAAATTTTGAGTTGTGATGAGGATCTCTAATCAAACATTTAGCACCGAAGACTTTGAAATAACTTACATTGGGTTTCTTATCAGTGAGGAGTTCATAGGCAGTCTTCTTGAAGAATTTGTGAAGATATACTCTATTGATGATGTGGCATGCAGTATCAATTGCCTCAATCCAGAACCGATGAGGCATTTTGTATTCATCAAGCATAGTGCGAGCCATCTCAGCAAGAGTCCTGTTCTTGCGCTCCACGACGCCGTTCTGCTGAGGAGTATAAGGAGCAGATAACTCATGAGTAATACCAAGTTCATCAAGATAGTCATCTAGACCAGAATTTATGAACTCAGTTCCATTGTCACTTCTGATGTGCTTGATCTTCACACCAAAGTTGGTTGAAGCCCTCGAGGAAAATCGTTTGAAGACTTCCTGCACTTCATGTTTGTAAGTAACAATGTGTACCCATGTGTATCGAGAGTAATCATCAACAATAACAAAGCCATATTGAGATGCATCATTTGAAACAACAAAATAATGATTAGGACCGAAGAGATCCATGTGAAGCAATTCGAATGGACGAGTAGTGGTCATGATAGTCTTCGCTAGATGCTTAGCCTTTGTCATTTTCCCAGCTTCACAGGCTCCGCATAGGTCATCCTTGAGGAATTTGACATTCTCGATGCCGATGACATGCTTCTTCTTCGCAAGCGTGTGCAAATTCCTCATGCCTGCATGACCAAGTCATCGATGCCAGAGCAAGCCTTCTCAAGGTTTTGCAAGTAGGCACACGGCTGGTTGTGGTCCTGCAGAGAAATCAACAATATACAGGTCTCCTCTCCTAAAGCCTTCGAAGACTTTGGAATTGTTAGCTTCCATAACCACAACACAACGGTACTTGCCAAAGACAACAACCATATCGAGATCGCAAAGCATTGAGCCAGACATGAGGTTGTATCCTAGGGACTCGACAAGCATGACTTTGTCCATGTGTCGATCCTTTGTGATCGCAACCTTACCTAGACCCAATACTTTACTTTTGCCTTTGTCGGCAAAGATGATATGCTTCAGATGCGACGGAGATAATGGAGCATCTATCAATAGATTCTTGTCACCAGTCATGTGATTTGTACATCCACCATCGAGGACCCACTCAGTGGCTTTGGGTTGATCATCCTGCAGATGAATTAGTGCAACTTACGAACTCATATACCTCATTAGTGAAGAATATGGCATCAATCATCGGATCAATTTCATCAAGAAAAAGAACAGATAAAGAAGTATGAGGATGTGAGAAATGAAAGTTCATTTCTTCATGATTAGCATGCGTCCTTTTAGGCATGCTCAGGTCTCCAGTAAATTCTTCAGACGATTACGTACGTCTAGATACCTGACCCTGCAGAAGAGATAAGTTCTTTTTATTCACCACCCACATCTGAAGGGGTGGCAAAGAGTTCATCATTCTGCGAGCTCCATACGAGAAGGATGGCATAGAAGCCAGTCCATTTCGTTTCACATAAGAGGGGTTAGAGTAAGCATAAGAGTAATCAGAGAAATTCTTCGAGGACTTATGGACATAATGATTTGAAGAATAATGCACATATCCATAATCCTTAGATCTTCCCTGCGAAACAGACGAGTTAGCACGATGATGTTCATATGAGGACTTTGATCCTTTTGAGGAATATGATCCATGTGAGGAGTTTGGTCCGTATGAGGACTTGGATCCATATGAAGAATTTGATCTGTGGTTCCTATTCTTCACAGGTGGCGTCATGATGACATTCACCTGAAGATTTTCAAGGCATCTTTTGGGAACCCAGATTTTCTTCATAGGGGGACCGTTCCTGCAGTTAGTGCCAACATATCTAGCAAATACTTCACCATTCTGATTTTTGAATAGTTTATAGTTGGAGTCAAATGACTCATCATCAGAACAAGGAGATTCACATGCAAATCCAGATAAATTAGATGGATCAACTGGAGGTCCCTTTGCAGCAACCCATGTAGTTTTGGGGTACTGCTCAGGCTTCCAATATGTACCATCAGCATTGAGTTTCCTCTCAAAGGAAATACCCTCTTTCCTAGGGTTCCTATTGAGGATCTGCTTTTTAAGCACATCACAAAGAGTCTGATGCCCTTTGAGGCTTTTGTACATGCCTGTCATGTACAATTCCTTTAGCCCTGCATCGTCAGTGATACTAGCAATGTCCTCAGATGAGGAATTAGTGATAGCAGAGGCATGTGAAGAATTTGAAACATTAGTAGCATTTGAACATTCAGGTGAAGAATTAGCAGATTCACATTCAATGCATTTCAAACAAGGAGGAACAAATTCTTCCTGAGAAGCGCTAATTTGTTGAGCAAGTAATGAATCTTGCTCCTTCTGAAGATCTTCATAACTCACTCTTAGCTTCTCAAGGTCTTGCTTTCTTTGAAGAAATTCATAAGAAAGCTTCTCATGATTAGATAAGAGAGTGTTATGATGATCTTGAAGGGTGTCATACTTAGTATGAAGTCTTTGAAGACTTTCAGCCAAAGCTTTTGACTGATTCATTTCTTCACCCAACATATCATCACTCTTATTTAATATGTATTGAACTTTTTCCAAAGCTCTTTGTTGTTTAGTGGCAAGGGAAGCAAGTTTAACATAGCTGGGTCCAAATTCATCACCAGATTCATCATCAGTAGACTCGGATAGGTAGAATTCAGTTACCTTAGCAGCTTTTGCCATAAGGCATGATGCAGAAGATGATGATTCTGGTTCGAATGTCATCGCTTTGAGAGATTCCTTGAAGTCCTCAAACCAAGGATCATGACAGGTACGATGACCTTCATAGACCTCAGAGAGACGGTCCCAGATAAGCTTCGCATGATCAAGATGCATGATATTCCTGAACTGATTTTGAGACAGACATGAGCAGATGACGTCCTTCGCCGTGAGGTTGAGAAGAGTGTACTTGCGAATGTCATCTGCTTCCGCCATCTTGCACAGATCGGTCAGACCAATCTTAGTGACGGTCCACAGCTTGCTGTTCATCGCCATGAGGCGTTTCTTCATCATGGCCTTCCACTTGGGATACTCGTGACCGTCAAATATGGGGCATGTCACTTTCCTCATACCCGCGGTCGACATAACTAAAAATCCAGGCGGTTAAACCAAAATCACACAGAACAAGGGAGTACCTTGCTCTGATACCAATTGAAAGTGCGTTATATCGACTAGAGGGGGATGAATAGGCGATTTTTATGAAATTCTTCACTGAGGAATTTGCCGGTGAGGAAATTCCTTGGCGAAGAACTACTAGCAGCGGAATAAGTACTCAAAAGAAAAAAAACAGAAAACAAGCATAGTCATCATGATGAAATGAAGACAGGCACATAGTACAGGAAGCGTAAGCACATGATACCACAGGATGACGACAAACAGACTGAAGAGATTGAACTGAGGAAATTGAGAAAATCTTCAGTCAAAGTCTTCAAGCACAGATATGAACAAGCACACAACATAGTTATGAGGAAATGAAAGAGTTGAGGAAATAGAACGAGTAAGCTTGGTGAAGGTTCCAATTGATGTCTCAGTTGTACGTCTGATTGGAGCGGCTGAGTATTTAAACTCGAGGACACACAATCCCGGACACCCAGTCCTGAACACGCAGCTTAGGACACCAAGTCCTCACCGTATTCTCCTTGAGCTAAGGTCACACATACCTCGCCCAATCACTCATGGTAAGTCTTCAGGCGACTTCGAAACCTTCACAAACTTGGTCACTCGGCGATCCACAATTCCTCTTGCATGCTCTAGACCATGACACCTAACCGTCTGGAAGAAGCATAGTCTTCAAAGGTAACAAGCATCGGATCCACGCAGGATCAATCTCTTCAGTGATGCTCAATCACTTGGGGTTTGTAGGTGTTTGGGTTTGGGTTTTTCCTCACTTGATGATTTTCGCTCAAAGTCCTTGGAGGATGGGTTGCTCTCAAATGACAAGTGTTAGTTTCTCTCGGAGCAGCCAACCAGCTAGTGGTTGTAGGGGGCGGCTATTTATAGCGTAGGGAGCAGCCCGACATGATAAGACATAAATGCCCTTCAATGATATGACCTTTAGGTGGATAGATATTTTGGGACAGCTGGCGCATAGCACAACAACGGTCGGAATTTTGAGTAGCAAAATCCTCAGGGCTATCATGTTCCTCATTGTGTAGGCAAGCCGCACTGGCGAATTCCTAACTCCCCAGTTAGAACAAATTCCTCAGAGACCAGAAGAACTTCGTCTCTATCACTGAAGAATATGACTGGACTATATGAGATTTCCATTGGCTTCATTCGAAGGGATTGGTAGGTGTAGGATTTTGAGTTGAGCATCACATGGAACATTTTCCTTAGTATTTCCTCGACCCCCTTGAACAGTACGGTGTTTCCTATGACTCAAGAAAGAGAAAATGAAACTACGAAAACAAAAGTCTTCACGCTTCATGTTCCTCGAATGAATACCAAGTCTTCAAGGTCACACCAATTTCTTCACTTTCAAAGTCTTCAGAAATTCTTCAGAAATCCAAAGTCTTCAGTCGAAGAACTTCATTTTTAGGGGTCGACTTTCTCTATAAAAATCAAACTCCTCATAGACTTATAGACCTGTGTACACTCACAAACGCATTAGTCCCTTAACCTATAAGTCTTCAATACACCAAAATCACTAAGGGGCACTAGATGCACTACACTCCTCAACCTACTGAACCTAATGAAAATGTTTACTTTGAAATTCCTTCGGGTATGATAGAGAAACTGCTGTCTAATCCTTTTACAGGAGATGGAACATTGCATCCCGATTTGCACCTAATCTATGTGGATTAAGTTTGTGGATTATTTAAGCTTGCAAGTATGCCTGAGGATGTTATCAAGAAGAAGGTCTTCCCTTTATCTTTGGAGGGAAAGGCATTGACATTGTTTAGGCTATGTGATAATATGGGATTATGGAACTACAACCGATTGAAATTGGAATTTCAACAAAAATTTTATCCTATGCATCTTGTTCATCGTGATCTTAAATATATATATAATTTTTGGCCTCGTGAAGGAGAAAGCATCTCTCAAGCTTGGGGGTGGCTTAAGTCAATGTTATATTCATTCCCCAATCATGAGCTCTCAAGAGAAATTATTATTCAATTTTTTTATGCTCGGCTTTCTCTCAATAATTGCTCCATGCTCGATGCTTCTTGTACTGGTTCTTTTATGATGAAGACTATTGAATTCAAATGGGATTTATTGGAGAGAATTAAACGCAACTCTGAAGATTGGGATCTCGACGAAGGTAAGGAGTCAGGTATAACCCCAAAGTTTGATTGTGTTAAATCTTTTATGGATACCGATGCCTTTCGTGAATTTAGCACTAAATATGCACTTGACTCTGAGATAGTAGCTTCTTTCTGTGAATCCTTTGCTACTCATGTTGATCTCCCTAAGGAGAAGTGGTTTAAATATAATCCTCCCATTGAATTAAAAGTAGTATCACCTATTAAAGTTGAAGAAAAGACTATCACTTATAATGTTGATCATGTTGTTCCTACTGCTTATATTGAGAAACCACCTTTCCGTGTTAAAATAAAGGATCATGCTAAAGCTTCAACTGTGGTTCGTAAGAGTAATACTAGAACACCTACACCCTTTGAGCAAATTAAATTTGAACCTAGTATTGCTATGGTTAAAGATCTCTTGGACGATATATTGATGGGCATGTTATTTACTTCTATTATGAAGCTGCTAGAATTGCTAGACCCGATACTAAAAATAAACATAGACCTGTTGTAGGCATGCCTGTTATTTCTGTTAAAATAGGAGATCATTGCTATCATGGCTTATGTGATATGGGTGCTAGTGCAAGTGTAATACCTCATTCCATACACAAAGAAATTATGCATGATATTGCACTTGCTGAGATAGAGGAAATTGATGTTACAATTAAGCTTGCCAACAGAGACACTATTTCACCAGCTGGGATGGTTAGAAATGTTGAAGTCTTGTGTGGGAAAGTTAAATATCCTGTTGATTTTCTTGTTCTTGGCTCCCCACAAGATAACTTTTGTCCCATTATATTTGGTAGAACCTTCTTGAATACTGTTAATGCTAGGATAGATTGCAAAAGGATGTTGTTACTATTGGTTTGGGGGATATGTCTCATGAGTTTAATTTTGCTAAATTTCGTAGACAACCCCATGATAAAGAATTTCCTAATAAAGATGAAATTATTGGTCTTGCTTCTATTGCCGTGCCTCCTACTGATCCTTTAGAACAATATTTGCTAGACCATGAAAATGATATGTTTATGAATGAAAGAAGAGAAATAGATGAAGTATTCTTTAAATAGGGACCTATTTTGAAACACAGCTTGCCTATTGAAATCCTAGTGGATCTTCCTCCACCCAAGGGTGATCCCGTGTTTGAGCTTAAACCTTTGCCTGATACTCTTAAATATGCTTATCTTGATGAGAAAGAAATATATCCTATTATTATTAGTGCTAACCTTTCAGAGCATGAAGAAAAGAAATTATTGAAAACTCTGAAGAAGCACCATGCTGCTATTGGATATACTCTTGATGATCTTAAGGGCATTAGCCCCACTCTATGCCAGCACAAAATAAAATTGGAGAAAGACGCGAAACCGGTTGTTGATCACCAACGATGGTTAAATCCTAAGATGAAAGAAGTGGTAAGAAAAGAAATACTAAAGCTTATGGAGGCAGGTATAATTTATCCCGTTGCTGATAGTTAGTGGGTAAGTCCTGTACATTGTATCCCTAAGAAGGGAGGTATTACTGTTGTTCCTAAAAGATGAATTGATCCCACAAAGAATTTTTACATGTTATAGAATGGTAACTGATTTCCGCTAACTAAATAAAGCTACTAAAAAGGATCATTACCCTTTACCTTTTATTGATCAAATGCTAGAAAGGTTATCCAAACATGCACATTTTTGCTTTCTAGATGGTTATTCTGGTTTTTCTCAAATACCTGTGTCAAAAGAGGATCAAGAAAAGACAACTTTCACTTGCCCTTTCAGTACCTTTGCTTATAGACGTATGCCTTTTGGTTTATGCAATGCACCTGCTACCTTTCAAAGATGTATGACTGCTATATTCTCTGACTTTTGTGAAAAGATTGTTGAGGTATTCATGGATGATTTTTCTGTATATGGAACTTCTTTTGATGATTGCTTAAGCAACCTTGATCGAGTTTTGCAGAGATCTGAAGAAACTAATCTTGTCTTGAATTGGGAGAAGTGCCAATTTATGGTTAATGAAGGTATTGTCTTGGGGCATAAAATTTCCAAAAGAGGTATTGAAGTTGATAAAGCTAAAGTTGATTCTATTGAGAAGATGTCATGTCCTAAGAACATTAAAGGTATAAGAAGTTTCCTTGGTCATGCCAGTTTTTCTAGGAGGTTCATTAAGGACTTCTCTAAAATTTCTAGGCCTCTGACTAATCTCTTACAAAAGATGTTCCTTTTGTATTTGATGATGATTGTGTAGAAGCATTTGATATACTTAAGAAAGCTTTGAGTTCTGCACCTATTGTTCATCATCCTGATTGGAATTTACCCTTCAAAATTATGTGTGATGCTAGTGATTATGCTGTAGGTGCTGTTCTAGGACAAAGAGTTGCTAAGAAATTAAATGTTATCCAATATGCTAGTAAAACTCTAGACATTGCCCAAAGAAATTATGCTACTACTGAAAGATAATTTTTAGCAGTTGTATTTGCTTGTGATAAGTTCAGACCTTATATTGTTGATTCTGAAGTAACTGTTCACACTGATCATGCTGCTATTAAATATCTTATGGAAAAGAAAGATGCTAAACCTAGACTTATTAGATGGGTTCTGTTGCTACAAGAATTTGATTTGCATATTATTGATAGAAAGCGAGCTGAGAACCCCGTTGCTGACAACTTGTCTAGGTTAGAGAATGTTCTTGATGACCCACTACCTATTGATGATAGCTTTCCTGATGAACAACTAGATGTCATAAATGTTTCTCATACTGCTCCATGGTATGCTGATTATGCTAATTATATTGTTGCTAAATTCATACCACCTAGTTTCACATACCAGCAAAAGAAAAAAAATTCTATGATTTAAGACATTACTTCTGGGATGACCCACACCTTTATAAAGAAGGAGTAGATGCTGTTATTAGACATTGTGTACCTGAGCATGAACATGAACAGATCCTACGCAAGTGTCACTTCGAAGCTTATGGAGGACACCATGCTGGAGATAGAACTGCATATAAGGTATTGCAATCCGGTTTTTATTGGCCTACTCTCTTCAAGGATGCCCGTAAGTTTGTCTTGTCTCATCATGAATGTCAAAGAATTCGTAATATTCGTAGATGTCAAGAAATTCCTATGAATTATTCACTTGTTATTGAACCCTTTGATGTTTGGGGCTTTGATTATATGGGACCATTTCCTTCCTCTAATGGGTATACACATATTTTAGTTGCTGTTGATTATGTTACTAAGTGGGTAGAAGCTATTCCAACTAGTAGTGCTAATCATAACACCTCTATTAAGATGCTTAAAGAAGTTATTTTTCCGAGGTTTGGAGTCCCTAGATACTTAATGACTGATGGTGGTTCACATTTTATTCGTGGTGCTTTTTGTAAGATGCTTGCTAAGTATGATGTTAATCATAGAATTGCATCTCCATACCACCCACAGTCTAGTGGTCAAGTAGAACTGAGTAATAGAGAGCTTAAATTAATTTTGCAAAAGACTGTTAATAGATCTAGAAAGAATTGGTCAAAGAAACTTGATGATGCGTTATGGGCTTATAGAGCTGCATATAAAAATCCTATGGGTATGTCTTCGTATAAAATGGTTTATGGAAAAGCATGTCACTTACCTCTCGAACTAGAACACAAGGCATATTGGGCCATTAAAGATCTCAACTATGACTTCAAACTTGCCAGTGAGAAGAGGCTTTTTGACATTAGCTCACTTGATGAATAGAGAACCCAGGCCTATGAGAATGCCAAATTGTTTAAAGAAAAAGTTAAGAGATGGCATGACAAAAGGATACAAAAGCGTGAGTTTAATGTAGGTGATTATGTTTTGCTATACAACTCTCGTTTAAGATTTTTTGCAGGAAAACTCCTCTCTAAATGGGAAGGTCCTTCGATTATCAAGGAGGTCTACCGTTCCGGTGCCATAAAATGAACAACTTTGAAGGCACAAATCCGAGGGTGGTGAACGGTCAAAGAATCAAACATTATATCTCAGGCAATCCCATAAATGTTGAAACTAATGTTATTGAAACTGTAACCCCGGAGGAATACATAAGGAACACTTTCTGAAATGTTTCAGACTCCGAAAAGGAATAGATATGTGGTACGGTAAGTAAACCGACTCCAAAGCAGTTCTAATAGGATTTTTTTCTCCGTTTTGGAATATTTAAGAAAATAGGAAAATAAGATGTAGTCCGAGAAGGACACGAGGCCTCCACGAGGGTGGAGGGCGCGCCCTACCCCCTGGGCACGCCCCTGGCTCGTGGGCACCTCGTGTGCTCTCCGGACTCCATTTTCTTGCACGATACTTCTTTTGGTCGGTAAAAATTCAGTATATAATCTCCCGAAGGTTTTGACCATCGTACCACGCAAATATCCTTTGTTTGTGTTTTGAGCTGTTTCTGCAGAAGATCTAGAGCAAGATGTCTTCTCGAGAGTCAGTCGGGTGTCTCATCCGATACCGAGGCCAAGAGCAAACAGCGATGCTGACCACTTTGGGCCATCAACTGAGGAAGAGATGGAGGCTGACTTGAAAAGGATAAATGCCATAGAGGAGGATCAATAAGTTACTTCTCGTTTCCGAGCCGGATTCACGATGGGGGAACTACAGAGCTCAGCTATTACAAACTCGGTCATCCCTTCCAATGTTAGATTTCTTTCTTATGAAAAATATGAAAAAGAGTGTTACTTGTTCTCCCACAGCTATGCAACATCCTTGGGTGAAAGGAGATTTAGCCGTCATGGGCAAGCTCCGTAAGGAAATAATGGAACTCAAGCAGCAAGTCAATAAGCTCGAGGAAGAGAATCGTATCCTGAGGGGCATCATCGCCAAGAATATCACATCACCACCCCCGAAGAAAGAGACATGAACACATGGGTATGGGTACTCCCCTTGGCAACTGCCAAGCTTGGGGGAGTGCCCCAATATCGTATCACCATCACACTTTTATCTTTATCATTTTTCTTAGTTCGATCCTTTTGGTTATATCTTGACTTAGTAGAATAAAGTTTTAGTATGATCTAGTTTTGAGTTTGCTTCATGATCCTTCTATGTAATCGAGTCTGTGAGCTATATATAATAAAGATTAGTTATGAGTCAAGGGCCTGATTATCTTGCCATGATCTGGAGGGAATAAAAATAAAAGAAAAGAGAAAGAATAAAAAGAAATAAAGAGATCATATGGATCTTATGGAGAGTAATGACTTCACATATAAAGAGTATGATGAATAAAAGTTGTTGAGAGTTGACAAACATAGTTTTGGTCATCGTTGCAATTAATAGGAAGTAATAAAGAAAGAGAGGTTTTCACATATAAATATACTATCTTGGACATCTTTTGTGATTGTGAGCACTCATTGAAATATGACATGCTAAGAAGTTGATGTTGGACAAGGAAGACAATGTAATGGGTTATATTTTCTTACATCCGAAATAAATTATATTGTCATGGATCATCCAACATGTTGAGCTTGCCTTTCCCTCTCATGCTGGCCAAATTCTTTGCACCAAGTAGAGATACTACTTGTGCTTCCAAATATCCTTAAACCTAGTTTTTCCATGGGAGTCCACCATATCTACCTATGGATTGAGTAAGATCCTTCAAGTAAGTTGTAATTGTTGCAAGCAATAAAAATTGCTCTCTAAATATGTATGATTTATTAGTGTGGAGAAAATAAGCTTTATACGATCTTGTGATGTGGAAGAAATAAAAGCGACGGACTGCATAATAAAGGTCCATATCACAAGTGGCAATATAAAGTGACGTTCTTTTGCATTAAGATTTCGTGTATCCAACCATAAAAGCACATGACAACCTCTGCTTCCCTCTGCGAAGGGCTTATCCTTTATTCTTGTCTTATACTTCATACAAGAGTCATGGTGATTTTCACCTTTCCTTTTTTACATTTTATCCTTTGGCAAGCACAATGTCTTGGAAAGATCCTGATATATATAGCTAATCGGATGTGAGTTTGCATGAACTATTACTGTTGACATTACCCTTGAGGTAAAAGGTTGGGAGACAAAACTATAAGCCCCTATATTTCTTTGTGTCCGATTAAAAATTCATACCCATAAGTATTGCGTGAGTGTTAGCAATTGTGAAAGACTAAATGATAGTTGAGTATGTGGACTTGCTGAAAAGCTCTTATATTGACTCTTTCCGGTGTTATGATAAATTGCAATTGCTTCAATGACTGAGATTATAGTTTGTTAGTTTCCAAAGAAGTTTCTGATTCATACTTGAAATTGTGAATGAATTGTTACTTTAGCATAAGAAATCATATGACAATATACATATATATATGTTGCTGTTATAAGAGTGATCATGATGCCCTCATGTCCGTATTTTATTTTATCGACACCTCTATCTCTAAACATGTGGACATATTTTTCAATATCGGCTCCGCTTGAGGACAAGCGAGGTCTAAGCTTGGGTGAGTTGATACATCCATTTTGCATCATGCTTTTATATCGATATTTATTGCATTATGGGATGTTATTACACATTATGTCACAATACTTATGCCTATTCTCTCTCATTTTACAAGGTTTACATGAAGAGGGAGAATGCCAGCAGCTAGAATTCTGGGCTGGAAAAGGAGCAAATATTAGAGACCTATTCTGCACAACTCCAAAACTCCTAAAACTCCACGGAAGTCAGTTTCAGAATATATAAAAAATATTGGGCGAAGGAAGCACTAGAGGGGGGCCACCCACCATCCACGAGGGTGGGGGGCGCGCCCCCAGCCTCGTGGGCCCCCTGGAAGGCCTCCGGTGCCCATATTGGCTATATGAGGTATTTTGCCCTGGAAAAAATCGCAAGCAAGCGTACGGGATGAAACTCCGCCGCCACGAGGCGGAACCTTTACGGAACCAATCTAGGGCTCCGGTGGAGCTGTTCTGCCGGGGAAACATCCCTCCGGGAGGGGGAAATCATCACCATCGCATCAACATCGATCCTCTCATCGGGAGGGGGTCAATCTCCATCAACATATTCACCAGCACCATCTCATCTCAAACCCTAGTTCATCTCTTGTATCCAATCTTTGTCTCAAAACCTCAGATTGGTACCTATGGGTTGCTAGTAGTGTTGATTACTCCTTGTAGTTAATGCTAGTTGGTTTATTTGATGAAAGATCATATGTTCAGATCCTTTATGCATATTAATACCCCTGTGATTATGAACATGAATATGATTTGTGATTAGTTATGTTTGTTCCTGAGGACATCGGAGAAGTCTTGCTATACGTAGTCATGTGAATTTGGTATTCGTTCGATATTTTGATGAGATGTATGTTGTCTCTCCTCTAGTGGTGACATGTGAACATCGACTACATGACACTTTACCATTGTTTGGGCCTAGGGGAAGGCATTGGGAAGTAATAAGTAGATGATGGGTTGCTAGAGTGACATAAGCTTAAACCCTAGTTTATGAGTTGCTTCGTAAGGGGCTGATTTGGATCCATATGTTTCATGCTATGGTTAGGTTTTTCTTAATACTTCTTTTGTAGTTGCAGATGCTTGCAAGAGGGGTTAATCATAAGTGGGATGCTTGTCCAAGGAAGGGCAGTACCCAAGGATCGGTCCACTCACATACCAAATTATCAAAGTACCGAACGCGAATCATATGAGCGTGATGAAAACTAGCTTGACGATAATTCCCATGTGTCCTCGGGAGCATTTTCCTTTATATAAGAGTTTGTCTAGGTTTGTCCATAGCTACAAAAAGGATTGGGCCATCTTCTTGCACGTTATTTACTTTTATTAGTTGTTACCCATTACAAATTACCTTATCACAAAACTATCTGTTACCGATAATTTCAGTGCTTGCAGAAAATACCTTATTGAAAACTGCTTATCATTTCCTTCTGCTCCTCGTTGGGTTCGACACTCTTACTTATCGAAAGGACTACGATAGATCCCCTATACTTGTGGGTCATCAGCATGGGACGACCCCTCTGTCGGTGTCAAAACCGACGGATCTCGGGTAGGGGGTCCCGAACTGTGCTTCTAAGGCGGATGGTAAGAGGAGGCAGGGGACACAATGTTTACCCAAGTTCGGGCCCTCTCGATGGAGGTAATACCCTACTTCCTGCTTGATTGATCTTGATGATATGAGTATTACAAGAGTTGATCTACCATGAGATCGTAGAGGCTAAACCCTAGAAGCAAGCCTATGATTATGATTGTTGTTGTCCTACGGACTAAACCCTCTGGTTTATATAGACATCGGAGGGCGCTAGGGTTACACAGAGTCGGTTACAAGGGAGGAGATCTACATATCCGAATTGCCAATCTTGCCTTCCACGCAAAGGAGAGTCCCACCCGAACACAGGACAAAGTCTTCAATCTTGTATCTTCATAATCCAACAGTCTGGCTGGAGGATATAGTCTGGCTGTCCGAGGACCCCTAATCCAGGACTCCCTCAGTAGCCCCTGAACCAGGCTTCAATGACGATGAG
Organism: Triticum aestivum; assembly: GCF_018294505.1. Classification (NCBI taxonomy): domain Eukaryota; kingdom Viridiplantae; phylum Streptophyta; class Magnoliopsida; order Poales; family Poaceae; genus Triticum; species Triticum aestivum. The sequence goes on from NC_057797.1 coordinate 574,380,488, forward strand.
TCCGGCGCGCAGATTGTCTTCGGCATTGCAAGGCGGGTTCTTCTCCAAATTCCGAATACCTGTCGAGTAGTGTCCGGCTTCCCATGAATGTTGCACTCCTTGGCTTCTGCGCCTAATAATGGCTATCCTCCACGTGTGAGCGAATGCGAGAAGTCGGGGCATTTTTACACTTGCCACCCTAACCATGTGAGTAAATCGTCTATTTAAAGAGACGGGGATCCTCAGATCCAGATCACACCATCCTCCCACAGCGAGTATCCATCGGAGCGCGCCCGGAAAAGTCCATCCCATCATGGCCGGCCATCGCAGCTCCTCCTCTCGCTCCCATAGCCCTAAGCCAAGCAATTGGAAGAAGTGTTCCGTCCCCCACAGCCAATTAGTAGAGTTACAGACCCAGGGGTTTCTCCCTCCAGCGTATATGGTCCCCGTTCGAGCCGGACTTGCCACTTACAATGGCGGGGAGCAAGCGAGAGCTTTCCCAACCCATCCATGGGGGAGCGGGTATGCCTTGTCCCTTACTTATTAAGGGGCTTGGATTTCCAATCCATCCGTTCCTCCACGGGCTCCTGGAGTTCTACGGCCTCCAGCTGCATAACTTTACTCCCGCCTCCATATTACACATCGCTGGCTACGTCGCCCTTTGCGAGCTGTTTTGGGCTGCGAAGCTCATTTCGAGCTATGGAAGAGGCTATTCTGCCTCGTACCCCGTACACAGGAGGGGTCAATATATCAAGTGGGCGGAGCCGAGATATGGCGCATCGCCGGGACCGGATACCTGTCCGGTACTCCGAAGAAGACATCCGAAGACTGGCCTTCGGAGTGGTTTTATATGGAGGACGTCCCCCTTCCGGACCCTATTCGGATGGGCCTTCCTGAGTTCAATAACGCCCCTTTGAAGAAACGCCGCAGCTGGCGCCCTTGGAGCCCCCAGGAGGAAGATAACAGAGAGGTCCTTTACCTGATGGGCCGGATAAAAACGCTGGCCAAATCAGGATTGACAATAATCGAGGTTATGTCAATATGTATAATGCGGGGGGTGCAGCCACTTCAATATCGGGGACAACCCATGTGGCACTTTAATGGAGAAGACGATGCCACCCGCTACGGTCGTAAGGGACCGGACTCCATCGCTGCTCTAGCGAAAATACTGTCCGATTTATATAAAGGAGAGGAAGAGGAGTTCATCCGCATTAAGCCACGAGATGGATTCTGCATGTACAACCCCCCAAACTGGGTGAGCTGCTACTTTCTACTCCAGACCTTCCCGCATTCTTCGTCATAAGTATTTACCTTTCTATTTCATAGCAGGAACTGCGAAAAGCTGTGAAGGAGGTCCACAACCCGTCTCCACAACTAGAGGACCCAGACCGGGTCCTCGACCCCGGACTCGAAGATGATCCGGACACATTTGTGGAGCTCATCGACAGGACGTTCTATCAGTTAAGCTATGACAGTGCCTTGGTGGCCATCATAGCCGATTATCCTGGACTGCTCCCTGCATCGCATGTAAGTAAAACCGGAGTCCCAACTTCCGAGAAGGATCCCTTTTTCGCACTTCACCTACCGCACACATATGGTGTCTTACAGGGAAGGTCCTCGGGACGCCATGCCAAACCCGCAGTGACTCACCAACAAGGGGCACCGAAGCTGGCTAGGCTTGAAAGGAAGGCAGTTAGGACTGAGACGCGGTCACAGAGGTATGAAAAAGAACCCCGCTCCATGGTTGTCGTCTTTTAAAATATAATAACGTCCATGTTTCCTGGCAGGAAAAACGCTCGTCGGACCATATCCGGAGAGCCTGCTGGCCAAGCCTCCACCAGCCGGGCTCCAGAGCCGGACTTAGAGGCAGATGCTAACATGGGGCCAACACCGAATGTTCCTCCTACAGAGGATGCGGATAGGCTGTCCACTATGAAGTCTAAAGTGGAGAGTGCCATGAATCACAGGCGTCGCCGGGCCGTACTCTGTGACGCTTGTTTCTCTCAAGAGGTGTTCGATGCTTTCAACTCAGGAGACGCATACATCCGAGCTGCTCAAAATGGTCTTGCCCGAGCCACAGACCAATATGTGAAGGATATACGGGTAAGAAAATCTAATAATTATGTATATCAGTATCCCCTCAGACTTAAAACAGTTGGCACAATTGATTTAAGGATCATTGTTTGCGTAGGTTCTTTCGGAGAAGAATACCCAGTTGTCTCAAGAGCTGGAGGAGTGCAAAGCCCAGCTATGGGCCGCAATTGCCGCAATGAAGGAGTCCGAGAAGGCCCCATCTGGTAACACTTGTTTCTATCTAAAAGAATGACATGTACCAGTTAGTATTCGACATGCATGCAAATCTAACAATAGATTCTGCAGATGATCCCGAAGTGAATCCAGAGGTCATGCGAGGGGATGAGCAACATGCTCAATGACAGCTAAAGGTTGGCGAGCGCGTGCTTACGCAGGTTAGGCGGGAGAAAAACGATCTCCAAGATGCCAATACCCGGCTGGGCGTTGAACTAAAAGATGTTCGGGCCCAGCTTGCTGACTCCGTAAAGGAGAATAAGAGGCTTAAACGCGACATTTTTAGTAAGTGCTTGAATGAATTTTTATAGAGTTCAGCAAAGAAACCGGCTAACAGAGTTATATCTGTAGGTATGCTGACGGGTCGTCCCGCAGAGGAGATGCCCGGGTCTGCGGGTGATCTTCTGCCAGAGCTCTCACAACTGCACGAACAAGTTCGGCAGGTGATGCAGGGCATTGCCCAAGCCTTGTGGCCATCCGCCTCCCTGCCAGGAGGCATGGGGGAGCTTGTAGAGATGCTCAAGGGAGCGCGGCGGCGCTTCCGATTATGGAAGATATCAGCCTGCCGACAAGGTGCAAGGGAAGCCTGGGCCATGGTGAAGACGCGATATACCAAGGCTGACCCGAACCACATGGCCGAGGTCGGACCTGTGGGGTCTGATGGGAAAGAGATCCCCGTCAGTTTGGTGTATGACCAGGTGAAATTAGCCGCAAAGTATTCCCAACAGGATTGTAGGCTAGACAGCCTGTTGGATGGTATAGAAGAAGAATTTAGTCAGTCTAAGTGACTGTGTACTTCAAGTGACATATATTGTCCCTAGCCGGATTGTAAATCATTTGTCATGGCGGACCTTTTCGCTTCGACCTCCGGACCCGACAGTCCGGAGTGTATCCGAATACCTGCTCAGTTATGTAAAAACCGGGGTACGCGTGGAAACCAGGCGTAGGGGTCATAAGTGCTTGAACAGACAAGTACCCAACTAGCTATGTTATATTACATGGATAGTAAGAAACATCTTCCAGGGAGAATAGTTCCGTTAAGGGTTCCTTTCCCTGGGTACGCATGCATTAATGTGCATGTCCGAACTGCGAAAAGAGACGCAGGATATAAACATCTGGGGGCATGTATTACAATAAATAAAAGTCATCTTTTGTTCACCGACCGAATATTCCCTTAAGAACCCTAGCTTTCGGCTTCACCCAGTCCGAGGTACAGATCCGGCTGACCCGGCAGTAACAATCGCAGAGGTGCTCCCCTTATGCCCTAGCCGAATTAACGGGAACGTAGGGCATAAACACAAGAGCCAGGCAACCCAGCTTGGCCAAAACTTAAGTCATATCGATGCATATAATGGCGAAGAAAAGGTACATGTGGAAAAGTAACACATGTGCGGGGGGCATAGAGCCCGGAACATAGTTATATTAAGCTTCTGTATAAGAAGCCCCAAGGTATAATGAGCACACCTAGCGTGTCAAGATTGTGTAGTCAAGACACATTTTAACCTTTTAAGACCGTGAAGAAAAAGGGAAGAAAGAAAGAAAGAAAAGACAGATAACGGATATATACAAAATTGACGGAGGTAAGGAGACGGACACAGAGTCCGGCACTAGGCGTAGAACCTTCGGAGTCTGGCTGCGTACCACGGGTTTGGCTCGAGTCGATTGTCCGATGCATCCCGTAGACGGTACGCTCCACTGTTCAGAACTTTGTCAATAACGAAGGGACCTTCCCATTTCATCTTGAGCTTTTCCTTTTTCTTCTCCGGTAGGCGTAGAATGAGTTCGCCAACATTATAAGTTTTGGGCCGTACTTCTTTGCTTTGATACCGCCGATCCTGTTGTTGATAGAATGCGGAGCGGGCTTTTGCCCCGTCACGCTCCTCCTCGAGGGCGTCCAAACTGTCCTGCCGGTCAAGCTCGGCTTCTTTCTCTTCGTACATGCACACTCGAGGTGAGTCATGAATGATGTCGCAGGGCAGTACCGCCTCTGCGCCATACACCAGAAAGAACGGTGTGTATCCGGTAGTGCAATTCGGCATGGTCCACAGCCCCCATAGTATGGAGTCAAGCTCATACACCTAGTGCATATCTGATTCCTTCAAGGATCACACTAATCTGGGTTTAATGCCGCTCATGATAAGACCATTTGCTCGCTCGACTTGACTGTTAGTTTGCGGGTGATAGACAGAGGCATAATTGAGCTTAATGCCCATGTTGTTGCACCAAGTTTTTACATCGTCAGTTGTAAAGTTCGAGCAGATATCGGTGATGATGCTGTGGGGGATGCCGTAATGGTGTACAACCCCGGATATGAAGTCTATCACTGGTCCGGACTCGGCCGTTTTAACTGGTTTGGCTTCTATCCATTTGGTGAATTTATCCACCATGTCCAATATGTATTTTTTCTTATGGCTTCCCCCTTTAAGGGGTCCGATAATGTCAAGCCCCCAGACCACAAAGGGCCAAGTAATGGGGATTGTTTGGAGAGCGGTAGGTGGCATATGGCTTTGGTTTGCAAAAAGCTGGAAACTGACGCAACGTTGAACGAGGTCCTGTGTGTCTGCTCGGGCCGTCGGCCAGTAAAAAACTATATGAAAGGCCTTGCTTACAAGGGCCCGAGCTGCGGCGTGGTGGCTGCCAAGTCCAGCATGAATTTCTGCCAAAAGTTGTCGTCCTTCCTCTTCGGAGATGCACCTTTGAAGTACTCCGGTAGCGCTTTTCTTATAAAGCTCTCCCTCGTGGACCTTGTAGGCTTTAGACCGCCACACAATGCAACGTGCCTTGTTTGGGTCATCAGGGAGTTCTTGCCTAGTTAGGTAAGCCAAGAAGGGTTCTGTCCATGAGGCGATGACAACCATAATCACGTGGGCGAATATGTTATTTCGGTGGCAGAGCCTCCGATTACGTCAGAGTGTTCGGGGTCTGGTGTTGTGGCCGGATCCGGACTGTTTTTGCCGGTCTCCCCTTCCCACACCACGGATGGCTTAAACAGCCTTTCCAAGAAGATATTAGGTGGGACAGGGTCGCGCTTAGCGCCGATGCGGGCGAGGATATCCGCCGCTTGATTGTTTTCTTGGACCACATGGTGGAATTCGAGGCCCTCGAACTGAGCTGACATTTTGAGGACGGCGTTGCGGTAAGCCACCATTTTTGGGTCATTGGCATCAAAGTCCCCATTTATTTGAGATATTGCGAGGTTCGAATCCCCCCGCACCTCTAGGCGTTGAATGCCCATGGAGACTGCCATCCGGAGACCATGCAACAGGGCCTCATATTCTACTGCATTGTTGGAGTCTGTGTATAGTTTTTGGAGTACGTATTGGACTGAATCTCCGGTGGGGGATGTCAGGACGACGCCTGCCCCCAGACCAGCCAGCATGTTAGAGCCGTCAAAGTGCATGATCCAATTGGAGTATGCACCGTACTCTTTAGGGAGTTCGGCTTCCGTCCATTCGGCGACGAAATCAGCCAAGTACTTGCGACTTAATGGCTCGCCGTGGTTTATATGTTATGTCGAACGGGAGGAGCTCGATAGCCCATTTAGCAATCCGGCCCGTGGCATCACGGTTATTTATTATGTCATTGAGTGGTACTTCGGAGGCCACCACAATTGAACACTCTTGAAAGTAGTGTCGTAGTTTCCGGGATGCCATGAAGACCGCGTATGCTATCTTTTGATAATGTGGGTACCGTGATTTGCATGGAGTGAGGACGGTGGATACGTAGTATACCGGCTTTTGAAGCGGGAACTTATGTCCGTCCGTCTCTCGTTCGACGACGAGCACTGCGCTTACAACTTGGTGTGTTGCCGCTATATATAACAGCATTGGTTCGCCAACATTTGGCGCGGCCAAGATTGGGTTGGTGGCCAATACGGATTTATTTCTTCCAATCCGGCTGTGGCCGCATCCGTCCACTCGAAGTGTTCGGTGCGTCGAAGAAGGCGATAAAGAGGTAGTGCCTTTTCTCCTAATCGGGAGATAAAGCGGCTTAAGGCAGCCACACATCCAGTTAACTTCTGGATTTGCTTGAGGTCTGTTGGGATAGCCAACTGTGACAAAGCTCGGATTTTAGCCGGATTTGCTTCAATTCCTCTATTGGAGACGATGAAGCCCAAGAGTTTTCTGGTGGGCACGCCGAAAATGCATTTTTCCAGATTGAGCTTGATGTCATATGTTCGGAGATTGTCGAACGTGAGCCTCAAGTCGTCTATTAAGGATTTGACATGTCTTGTTTTAATGACCACGTCGTCTACGTATGCCTCCACTGTTTTGCCGATTTGTGTTTCCAGGCATGTCTGAATCATGCGTTGATAGGTTGCACCAGCGTTTTTGAGCCCGAAAGGCATGGTGTTAAAACAGAAGGGGCCGTATGGAGTGATGAATGCCGTTGCGGCTTGATCGGGCTCCGCCATCTTAATTTGATGGTATCCGGAGTATGCGTCGAGGAAGCACAATGAGTCGTGTCCTGCGGTAGCATCGATAATTTGATCGATGCGGGGGAGGGGGAAGGGATCCTTGTGGCAAGCCTTGTTAAGGTCCTTGAAATCGACACATAGGTGCCATGATTTGTCCTTCTTTGGTACCATCACCAGGCTTGCTAGCCAGTCCGGATGTTTTATTTCTCTAATGAATCCGGTCTCGAGTAACTTGGCTAGCTCTTCTCCCATGGCTTGTCACTTAGGCTCAAAGAAACGCTGAAGAGTCTGCTTGACCATCTTGAACCCCTTTAGAATGTTAAGGCTATGCTCGGCCAGCCTGCGTGGGATTCCTGCATGTTTGAAGGATGCCAGGCGAAGATGTCCCGATTCTCGCGCAACAACTCCCTCAGTGCGGCGTCTGTTCTGGGGTTCAGTTGTGCCCCGATGGATGTTGTTTTTGTAGGGTCCGTTGGGCGGACCTGGAATTTGACTATTTCGTCCGCTGGTTTAAAAGAGGTGGACTTGGGTCTTTTGTCCAGTATCACGTCGTCCCTGTCCACCGTGGAGCACAGCGTAGTTAGTTCTTCGACTGCAAGGGCTTCGGATAACGCCTCGAGGGCTTGTGCTACGGTTTTATTTTCGGCGCGGAGTGCTATGTCCGGATCACTAGCCAGAGTGATGATTCCATTGGAACCGGGAATTATGAGCTTCATGTACCCGTAATGGGGTATAGCTTGGAAGAAAGTGAATGCCTCCCGCCCTAAAAGGGCGTGGTATCCGCTACTGAACAGGGACACTTGGAATGTGATTTCTTCGGACCTATAATTCTCCGGCGTGCCGAATACCACATTTAGTGTGATTTTTCCCGCACATCGTGCCTCCCGACTAGGGATGATTCCTCTGAAGGTCGTGTTGCTTTGCTCAATGCGGCTCTTGTCTATTTCCATTTTGCAAAGAGTTTCTTCGTAGATGAGGTTTAATCCGCTGCCACCGTCCATGAGCACTTTAGTAAGCCGGAAGCTGTCCACAATTGTACTAAGGACCAAAGCGGCTGGTGCTCGGGCTGTTCGGAATGAGGTTCGTCACTGGCATTGAAGGTTATGGCCGTGTCATTCCATGGATTTATTGCTGCAACATGGCAGACTTCGACAAGGCTGTGGAGTGTTCGCTTGCGCCTATTATTTGAGGCGAAGGTCTCGAAGACTGTCAATACTGTATTGTTATTTTCCGCGGGATGGTACTGTGTTGTATTGTTGATGAGGATATCCTCGCCGCTCTTGGGCACCTGCCGGAGTATCCAACATGCTCTAAGGCTGTGTGTTGGCATGGTATCCAGTATACTGTGAATTTTGCATGGCCCATTGAGCCATCCCTCCCATACAATTCTATGCCCTATAGTGGGCTTTGTTTCTTTGTAATTGGATCGGGTGACTTATGAGAGTACACCCTTTTAGTTCGGATGGGGGGTTTAGTGAGAGCCGGAGGGTCCCAGAATTTGGTTTGGGTTTTCCAGGCGCTTTCTATCGCACAGTACTTCCGTACTATGGCCGCTAAGTCATCAAAGTGTGCTATGTCACGGTGACTTATGGCGTTGAGGATTCCCTTGTCCGTCCAATTTTGCAAAATATTGATATTGCGTCTTCCTCACGACAGTCCTTGACCTTGCTCATTACAAGGAGGAATCTGGCCCAATAGTGATGTACTGTCTCCTGGGGATTTTTTCTAATGTGGGAAAGATCACTTGGGTGTGGGTGGGTGGGTAGATTTAGGTCCGAACCCTGACCTGATCTGAGACCCAAGAGCGGAGGAGTTTCCGAGCTTGGCAGTTCGGACTCCGGGATGTTGCCCAATAGTTCTGGCCCGCTGTCTGATTCTAGGTTCGAATCTTGGGCCATGTCCTCCTGTGGACGGGTATCCGGCTCGGAGAGCTCAGGAATCCGGACATAGTTTGTCCTCAAAATAGAGGAAGATTTCTACATTGCTCCTCCACCACCGCTATCTGATGGGTGACCGGCGGAAAGTTAATCTCCCTTTGGTCAGGTTTAAGCCCGATCCTATCATAGTCCGTTGCGGCTCCCAGGGCGGTGAAGCGATCCAAGAGCTTGTTCAGAGAAGAGAGCTCTATTGGATCCATCTGCTCGGTGAATCTCGAGCCGACGTGGAGGCTATTTTTGATGACCCGTGAAGTCATCGTCGGCGTGACGGCCGAACGGGCAGTCATGACGAAGCTGCCTAGTCGGAGAGTTTGGCCTACAGCCAGGGCTCTCCCCGATGTAATGTTGTCCTTGACAACAAGATGAGCCATCAAGCCTTATCGTGGCGGCACAATGGAACTCTCAATCAAAGCACCAATGTCGGTGTCAAAACCGGCGGATCTCGGGTAGGGGGTCCCGAACTGTGCATCTAAGGCGGATGGTAACAGGAGGCAGGGGACACAATGTTTACCCAGGTTCGGGCCCTCTCGATGGATGTAATACCCTACTTCCTGCTTGATTGATCTTGATGATATGAGTATTACAAGAGTTGATCTACCACGAGATCATAGAGGCTAAACCCTAGAAGCTAGCCTATGATTATGATTGTTGTTGTCCTACAGACTAAACCCTCCGGTTTATATAGACACCAGAGGGGGCTGGGGTTACACAGAGTCGGTTACAAGGGAGAAGATCTACATATCTGAATTGCCAAGCTTGCCTTCCACGCAAAGGAGAGTCCCATCCGGACACGGGACAAAGTCTTCAATCTTGTATCTTCATAATCCAACAGTCCGGCCGAAGGATGTAGTCCGGCTGTCCGAGGACCCCCTAATCCAGGACTCCCTCAACCCCCGCCGCCGCCTTGAAGTTGGGAAACTGACATCGTACATATTGAACCAGGCTTGGAGTCGGGTACGGTGTTCGGTTTGTAATGTAGTTGGTGGCCCATCGAAGTTGTGCATTTGGGATTTAAACACATCATACACCATCGTACCCATACAAATTTTCGGGCCGCATGTAGTGTATACGGGGTCTTTTTATCGACCACGTCTCCCTTGTGCATTTTTTTGTGATGGCACGGATATCTGTGGGCTCCCCGAGTGTATATATATCATCCCTTTGACCGATAATGAGGGGTATGTGTTGGCCATGAATAGATTCCTCCTAGTTCACGTTAGGGTCGGTCACCGTCAAATGTCCGTCAACCAAAGCTTGAGCTCACGCATTGTCAGGATTCTCTCCCAGATGCTCGGATTGCTAGGTTCGACCTACATCAAACCCTGCGTATCTCGTCCTTAACTACCTTGCCTCCATGGCTGTTGTCTATATCGAGAGGTAGGCACCACATCTAAATTGTATATTATTCTATATTGAAAACACACATCACCCCTTCCCAACGTACATCATTTTGGGCCGGATGCAAGAGGTGCTGGTTTTGTGGTCCCTCTCATGCGATTTTTATGATGGTTCAATCTATTAGCCCAAGCGGTTTATCGACAACAACAACTGTCATTTGACCGAATGTTAGATTCATTGGTCCGTCTTATGGTAGGTCATGGCGACATGCATGTATGACCAAAGTATCGATCATTACATGCATCCGGCCTGCTAACACGAAGTGGGAGTGATGGAAATATGCCCTAGAGGCAATAATAAAGTTGTTATTTATATTTCTTTATATCATGATAAATGTTTATTATCCATGCTAGAATTGTATTAACCGGAAACTTAGTACATGTGTGAATACATAGACAGACTGAGTGTCACTAGTATGCCTCTACTTGACTAGCTCGTTAATCAAAGATGGTTAAGTTTCCTAGCCATGGATGAAGAGTTGTCATTTGATTAACGGGATCACATCATTAGAGAATGATGTGATTGACTTGACACATCCGTTAGCTTAGCACGATGATCGTTTAGTTTGTTGCTATTGCTTTCTTCATAACTTATACATGTTCCTATGACTATGAGATTATGCAACTCCCGAATACCGGAGGAACACTTAGTGTGCTATCAAACGTCACAACGTAACTGGGTGACTATAAAGATGCTCTACAGGTGTCTCCGATGGTGTTTGTTGAGTTGGCATAGATCGAGATTAGGATTTGTCACTCCGTGTATCGGAGAGGTATCTTTGGGCCCTCTCGGTAATGCACATCACTATAGGCCTTGTAAGCAGTGTGACTAATGGGTTAGTTACGGGACGTTGCATTATAGAACGAGTAAAGAGACTTGCCGGTAACGAGATTGAACTAGGTATTGAGATACCAACGATCGAATCTTGGGCAAGTAACTTACGGATGACAAAGGGAACAATGTATGTTGTTATGCGGTTCGACCGATAAAGATTTTCGTAGAATATGTAGGAGCCAATATGGGCATCCAGGTTCCGCTACTGGTTATTGACTAGCGAGGTCTCTCGGTCATGTCTACATAGTTCTTGAACCCGTTGGGTCCGCACGCTTAACGTTCGTTGACGATATAGTACTATATGAGTTATGTATGTTGGTGACCGAATGTTGTTTGGAGTCCCGGATGAGATCACGGACATGACGAGGAACTCTGGAATGGTCCGGAGATAAAGATTGATATATGGGATATGTTTGGTCACCGGAAGGGTTCTAGAATTCACCAGAAGGGGTTCCGGTTGTTTCCCAAAATGTTTGGGTACGAGAACACTTTATTTGGGCCAAAGGGGAAAGCCCACAAGGTTCTTGGAAAGAGCAAAAGGAAGTTTTGCGGAGTCCAGGGGCCAGATGCCAGGGTCCCTGGCGTCTGGGTCCAGACACCGGGATCCCTGGCGTCTGGTCCTGGAGTCCGAGAAGTACTCTTGCCTTTTGGGTGAAACCGACTTTGTGTAGGCTTTTACTCCAAGTTTTGACCCCAAGGCTCAACATATAAATAGAGGTGTAGGGCTAGCACCCAAGACACATCAAGAAACACCAAGCCATGTGCCGGCAACCCCATCCCCTCTAGTTTATGCTCCGTCATAGTTTTTGTAGTGCTTAGGCGAAGCCCTGCGGAGATTGTTCTTCACCAACACCGTCATCATGCCGTCGTGCTGCCGGAACTCATCTATTACTTCGCCCCCTCTTGCTGGATCAAGAAGACAAGGACATCATCGAGCTGAACGTGTGCTAAATGCGGAGGTGCCGTACGTTCGGTACTTGATCGGGACGGATCACGAAGGTGCACGACTACATCAACCGTGTTGATAAAGTGCTTCCGCTTTCAGTCTAGGAGGGTATGTAGGCACACTCTCCCCTCTCGTTGCTATGCATCACCATGATAGATCTTGCATGTGCGTAGGAAAAAAATTAAATACTGCGTTCCCCAATAGTGTCATCCGGGCCAGGTTTATGCGTAGATGTTATATGCACGAGTAGAACACAAAGGAGTTGTGGGCGTGGGTATATACATATTGCTTGCCGTCACTAGTTGTTTCTTGATTCAACGATATTGGTGGATGAAGCGGCTCAGACCGACATTACGCGTACTCTTACGCGAGATTGGTTCTACCGACGTGCTTCGCACACAGGTGGCTGGTGGGTGCCAGTTTCTCCAACTTTAGTTGAATCGGATTCAATGAACAGGGTTCTTTCTGAAGATCAAAAAGCAATCACTATACCGCGTTGTGGTTTTTGATGCGTAGGTAAGAACGGTTCTTGCTCAGCCCGTAGCAGCCATGTAAAACTTGCAACAATAAAGTAGAGGACGTCTAACTTGTTTTTGCAGGGCATGTCGTGATGTGATATGGTCAAGACATGATGCTAAATTTTGTTGTATAAGATGATCATGTTTTGTAACACAGTTATCGGCAACTGGCAGGAGCCATATGGTTGTCGCTTTATTGTATGAAATGCAATCGCCATGTAATTGCTTTAATTTATCGCTATGCGATAGCAATAGTTACAAAAGCAATAGTTGGGGAGACGACCATGTGATGACACTTTGTTAGAGATCAAGATGATGGAGATCATGGTGTCATGCTGGTGACGATAGGGATCATGACGGTACTTTGGAGATGGAGATCAAAGGCACAAGATGATGATGGCCATATCATGTCACATATTTTGATTGCATGTGATGTTTATCTTTTAATGCATCTTATTTTGCTTAGTACGATGGTAGCATTATAAGATGACCCCTCACGAAATTTCAAGGTATAAGTGTTCTCCCTAAGTATGCACCATTGCGACAGTTTGTCGTGCCAAGACACCACGTGATGATCAGGTGTGATAAGCTCTATGTTCACATACAACGGGTGCAAGCCAGTTTTGCACACGCAGAATACTCGGGTTAAACTTGACGAGCATAGCATATGCAGATATGGCCTCGGAACACTGAGACCGAAAGGTTGAACGTAAATCGTATAGTAGATATGATCAACATAGTGATGTTCACCATTGAAAACTATTCCATCTCATGTGATGATCGGACATGGTTTAGTTGATATGGATCACGTGATCATTTAGATGACTAGAGGGATGTCTATCTAAGTGGGAGTTCTTAAGTAATATGATTAATTGAACTTTAGTTTATCATGAACTTAGTCCTGGTAGTATTATCATATCTATGTTGTAGATCAATAGCTTGCGATGTTGCTCCCCATTTAATTTTTATATGTTCCTAGAGAAAATTAAGTTGAAAAATGTTAGTAGCAATGATGCGGATTGGATCCGTGATCTGAGGATTATCCTCATTGCTGCATAGAAGAATTATGTCCTTGATGCGCTGCTAGGTGACAAAACCATTACAGGAGCAAATGCAAACATTACGAACGTTTGACATAGCTCAGTATGATATCTACTTAATAGTTTAGTGCACCATGCTTTACGGCTTAGAGCCGGGACTTCAAAAATGTTTTTGAAACGCCACAGAGCATATAAGATGGTCTAAGAGTTGAAATTCGTATTTCATACTCATGCCTGTGTCGAGAGGTAGAAGACCTCTGACAGTACTTTGCCTACAAGATGGAGGAGAATAGCTCAACCAGTGAGCATGTGCTCAGATTGTCTGGGCACTACAATTGCTTGAATCAAGTGGGAGTTAATCTTCCAGATAAGATAGTAATTGACAAAGTTCTCTAGTCACTATCACCAAGTTAATAGAACTTAGTGGTGAACTATAATATACAAGGGATGACGAAAGTAATTCCCAAGCTCTTCACGATGCTGAAACCGGCGAAGGAAGAAATCAAGAAATAGCATCAAGTGTTGATGGTTAACAAGACCGCTAGTTTCAAGAAAAGGGCAAAGGGAAAGAAAGAGGAACTTGAAATAAGAATAGCAAGCAAGTTGCTGCTCCCATGAAGAAGCTCAAAGCTAGACCCAAGCTTGGAACTGAGTGCTTCTACTGCAAAGGAAATGGTCACTGGAAGTGGAACTGCCCTAGATACTTGGCGGGGAAGAAGGATGGCAAAGTGAACAAGTATCTATTTGATATACATGTTATTGATTTGTACTTTACTAGTGTTTATAGCAACACCTCAGTATTTGATACTGGTTCAGTTACTAAGAGTAGTAACGGGAGTTGCAAAATAAACATAGACTAGTTAAGGGAGAAGTGATGATGTGAGTTGGAAGTGATTCCAAGGTTGATAAGATCACCATCGCACACTCCCTTTACCTTCAGGATTAGTGTTGAACCTTAAATAAATGTTATTTGGTGTTTGCGTAGAGCATAATATGATTGGATCATGTTTATTGCATTACGATTATTCATTTAAGTCAAGGATAATTGTTATTCTGTTTATACGAAAAAACCTTCTGAGGTCATACACCCAAGGTGCATGGTTTATTGAATCTTGATCATAGTAATACACATATTCATAATATTGAAGCCAAAAGATGCAAAGTTAATAATCATAGTGCAACTTATATGTGGCACTGTCGTTTAGGTCATATTGGTGTAAAGCGCATGAAGAAACTCCATGTTGATGGGCTTTTGGAATCACTTGATTATGAATCATTTGATGCTTGCGAACCATGCCTCGTGGGCAAGATGACTAAAACTCCATTCTCCAGAACAATGGAGCAAGCAACCGACTTATTGGAAATAATACATACTGGTCCTGGAGTCCGAGAGGGACTCTTGCCTTTCGGGTGAAACTGGCTTTGTGTAGGCTTTTACTCCAAATTTCGACCCCAGGGCTCAACATATAAATAGAGGGGTAGGGCTAGCACCCAAGAAACATCAAGAAACACCAAGCCATGTGCCGGCAACCCCGTCCCCTCTAGTTTATCCAACGTCATAGTTTTCGTAGTGCTTAGGCAAAGCCCTGTGGAGATTGTTCTTCACCAACACCGTCATCACGCCGTCGTGCTGCCGGAACTCATCTACTACTTCGCCCCTGAGGGATTCTTGGACTAAGGGGTCCTCGGGTGTTCGGCCTGTTAGCCATGGGCCAGACTGATGGGCTATGAAGATATGAAGACTGAAGACTGCACCCGTGTCCGGATGGGACTCTCCTTGGCGTGGAAGGCAAGCTTGGCATCGAATATGTAGATTCCTTTCTTTGTAACCGACCTTATGTAACCCTAGATCCTCCCGGTGTCTATATAAACCGGAGGACTTATTCCGGATAGGGGACTCATTATCAGAGCCATACAAGCTAGACCTCTAGGGTTTAGCCATTACGATCTCGAGGTAGATCAACTCTTGTAATACTCATATTCATCAATATCAATCAAGAAAGACGTAGGGTATTACCTCCATAGAGAGGGCTCGAACCTGGGTAAACATTGTGTCCCTTGTCTCCTGTTACCATCGACCTTAGACACACAGTTCGGGACCCCCTACCCGAGATCCGCCAGTTTTGACACCGACATTGGTGCTTTCATTGAGAGTGTCACTGTGTCGTCGACAACAAGATCGATGTCTCGCCTTGTTCTCAAGGATAATATCACCACCGTAGGAATGCTGGCTCCAGGTCAAACCCTCTGGCTGGGCGGCTTTACCATGACCGCCCGTTCGGTCATTAAGCCGACGATGACCTCTCGGGTCATTGAAAACCCCCTTCGTATCAACTCTGAACACTCCAAGCAGATGGATCCAGCGGAGCTTTCATCTTTAAATGAGCTACTAGATCGCATCGCCGCCCTGGGGGTCGCTATAGACTATGATCGGATTGGGCTTAAACCCGATCAGAGAGAAATCAAATCTCCGCCGGTCACCCACCAGATAGCGGTAATCAAGGAGCGAGTCGATAACTCTTCTTCCATATTGAGGACGGACTATCTCCAGATCTCCGGTCTCGAAGAGCCGGACACCTACCCGTGAGGTGAAGCATCCTGCCCTCCGAACATAGAATCGGACGACGGGCCTAAGAAATTACTGGACATCCCAGAGCCTGAGCTGTTAAGTTCAGAAGACCTTCAGACTCCGTATCCAAAACTAGGGTAGGGTTCAGATTTAAATCCACCCACCCACCCGAATACAAGCGCTCTCATGAGCATAAAACAGCAGTCTCAGGAAACGGTCCACCACTTCTAGGCTAGATTCCTTCTTGTCAAAAACAAGATTAAAGATTGCCGCGACGAGGAAGCGATCTCAGTGTTCCGCAACAACTGCAGGGACAAAGGAATCCTCCACACCATCAACCGCCGTCGCATCCTACACTTCGCTGACTTGGCAACTATCATATAGAAGTACAGTGCAATGGAAAGCGCCTGGAAATCTCAAGCAGCTCATTGGGAATCATCGGTCCCCACTCAACCCCTCATTCAGGTGAAAAGGGCGCACCCTTGCAACACGCCCGACTCAATAGTAAAGAAATACAAGTCCAGTATGGGGCGCGGAACCGTTCTAGAAGGATGGCTCGATGGGCCATGCAAAATACACACAACACCGGATAACATACCAACACATAGCCTTAGAGCATGTTGGATACTTCGACAAGTGGCCAAGAGCGGCGAGGATATCCTTACCAAGAATAACCCAGAACAACACCCCCCAGAGGACAACGACCCCAAAGTACTGACGGTCTTCGAGACATTCGCCTCAAACAATAGGCGCAAGAGAGCACTACATGGACTCGCCGAAGTCTGTCAAATAGCAGCAATAAACCCTTGGAACGACAGGGCTATAACTTTTATTGCCGGCGACGAACCAAAATACAGGACAGTCCAAGCACCAGCCGCCTTGGTCCTCAGTCCAATTGTGGACGGCTTTCAGCTTACTAAGGTCCTTATGGACAGTGGCAGCGGACTAAACCTCATCGACGAAGATACACTCCACAAAGTGGAAATAGACAGGAGTCGCATTAAGCAAAGCAGCACGACCTTCTGAGGAATTATACCCAGTCAGGAGGAGCGGTGTGCGGGAAAAATAACACTCGACGTGGTATTCGGCATGCCGAAGAATTATCGGTCCAAAGAAATAACCTTCCAGGTGGCCCCTTTCAACAGCGGGTATCGCGCCCTCTTAGGGCGAGATGAATTTACGCGCTTTCAAGTGGTACCCCATGACGGATACATGAAGCTTAAGATGCCTGGGCCCAACGGTATAATCACTCTAGCTAGTGATCCGAACACAGCACTCCGTGCCGAGAACAAATCCGCATCCTTGGCCCTCGAGGCATTATCTGAAGCCCTCGCGATCAAAGAATTAACCGCGTTGCGCTCTACAGTGGATAGGGATGTTGTGGTCCTAGAAAAATGACCCAAATCCACCTCCTTCATACCGGAAGAAGAAATAGTCAAATTCCAACTCCATCCAATGGACCCTAAGAAGATAGCATCCATCGGAGCACAATTGGACCCAACGGTTGACGCCGCGCTACGAGTGTTCCTGCGCGAGAATTGGGATATATTCGCCTGGCACCCTTCTGATATGCCAGGAATCCCACGCGAGTTGGACGAACACAACCTCAATATATTAAAGGGATATAAATCGGTCAAGCAAACACTGCGACGCTTTTCCGAACCCAAACGTCAAGCTATGGGGGAGGAGCTAGCCAAGCTAATTGAGGCTGGATTCATTAGAGAAATTAAACATCCGGACTGGCTGGCAAACCTGGTGATGGTACCAAAGAAGGACAAATCCTGGCGGTTGTGCGTCGATTTTAAAGACCTCAAT
Organism: Triticum aestivum; assembly: GCF_018294505.1. Lineage (NCBI taxonomy): Eukaryota > Viridiplantae > Streptophyta > Magnoliopsida > Poales > Poaceae > Triticum > Triticum aestivum. The sequence goes on from NC_057797.1 coordinate 574,398,248, forward strand.
AAGGCTTGCCCTAAGGATCCCTTCCCCCTCCCCCGCATTGATCAAATCATTGATGCTACCACAGGACACGACGAGGCCTCTTTTGGTTCATAGGATAGGATTATCATAGGAATAGGAATCTTGTAGGAAATGAGATGACGTGTAGCTCAAATCCTATGAGTAGGAATAAGAAACAAGATGTAATTTGGTTTACACCAAAGGAATTTCATTGAGTCTAGGCTCTTTTTTATTTTCCTATGAAATGTGGAGGATAGGAACCAATCCTATGTAGGAATAGGAATCCATTCCTATGAACCAAAGGGCTCTAAAGGAAAAAATCCTATAAGAATCCTATCCTCTAGAATTCCTATGAAATTCCTCTAAACCAAAGGAGGCCTCAATGTGTTTCCTGGATGCATATTCCAGATACCATCAAATCAAAATGAAGGAGTCCGATCAAGCTGCAACAACATTCATTACCCTATATGGGCCATTCTGCTTCAACACCATGCCCTTTGGGCTCAAGAACACCGGCGCCACATACCAACGCATGATTCAGACATGCCGAGAGAAACAGATCGGCAAGACAGTTGAAGCTTATGTGGACGACGTCGTCATGAAAACTAGGCACGTCGAAACATTAATAGACGATTTATGTCTCACCTTCGACAACCTCCGCGTGTATGACATTAAGCTCAATCCGGAAAAGTGCGTTTTCGGCGTCCCGGCCGAACTGCTAGGCTTCATCGTTTCCAATAGAGAAATTGAAGCAAATCCAGCTAAAATCTGAGCTTTGTCATAATTAGCTACACCAATAGACCTTAAACAAGTTCAAAAACTCATGGGTTGCGTGGCAGCTCTAAGCCGCTTCATCTCCAGATTGGGAGAAAAGGCACTGCCACTCTATCGCCTTTTACAGCGAACCGATTACTTCGAGTGGATGGAAGCGGCAACAACCAGACTGGAGGAAATAAAAACCCTTCTTGCGAGCAATCCAATCCTGGACGCACCAAACGCCGGCGAACCGATGTTATTATATATATCGGTAACACATCAGGTGGTGAGCGCCGTACTCGTCGTTGAGCGAGAATAGGACGGACATAAATTCCCGCTTTAGAAGCCAGTATACTACATATCCACTGTCCTTACACCATGCAAATCCCGATACCCCCAATTATCAAAAGGTAGCATATGCGGTCTTCATGGCATCCCGAAAGCTCCGTCACTACTTCCAGGAGTGTTCGATCACGGTGGCTTCCGAAGTACCACTCAATGACATTATAAATAACCGCGATGCCATGGGCCGGATTACCAAATGGGCCATTGATCTCCTCCCATTCGACATTACATATAAACCATGTCGAGCTATTAAATCCCAAGTACTGGCTGACTTCATCGCCGAATGGACAGAGGCCGAACTCCCTAAAGAGTACGACACATATTCCAATTGGGTTATGTATTTCGATGGCTCCAAAATGTTGGAAGGGCTAGGAGTGGGCGTCGTTTTAATGTCCCCTACTGGAGACGTTGTTCTGTTCGTCCTCCAAATACTATACACAGACTCCAATAATGCCACCGAATACGAGGCCTTATTGCATGGTCTCCGGATGGCTGTCTCCATGGGCATACAACACCTAGATGTGTGCGGGGACTCAAACCTCGCAATATCTCAAATAAATGGAGACTTTGATGCCAAAGATCCGAAGATGGCAGCTTATCGAAACACAGTCATAAAGATGTCAGCCCGGTTTGAGGGGCTCAAGTTCCATCATGTGGCTCGAGAAAGTAATCAAGCGGCGGACATTCTTGCTCGTATCGGCGCTAAGCGCAGCCCCGTCCCACCTAATATCTTTCTGGAAAGGCTTTTTAAGCTACTCGTGGTGTGGTAGGGGGAGAATGGCAACACCAGTCCGGATCCAAACGTAACCCCAGATCCCGAAAACACCAATGTCATCGGAGGCTGAGCCACCGAAATAACATCGTCGGCGCATCTCATCATGGCAGTCATCGCCCCATGGACCGAACCCTTCCTGGCCTACCTTAGCAGGAAGGAGCTTCCTGAGGACCAGAATGAGGCCCGCTGCATTGTCCGACGCTCGAAGGCCTACAAGGTTCATGAGGGAGAGCTCTATAAGAAAAGCCCTACCGGAGTTCTTCAATGATGTATCTCCGAGGAAGAGGGGCAACAACTCTTGGCTGAAATTCATGCCGGACTCGGCGGTCACCATGGCGCAGCTCGGGCCCTTGTTAGCAAGGCCTTCCGTACAGGGTTTCATTGGCCGACGGCCTGAGCAGATGCACAGGACCTCGTCCAACATTGTGTCAGATGCCAACTCATTGCCAACCAAAGCCATATGCCCCCTGCCTTATAAACAATCCCCATTACTTGGCCTTTTGCAGTCTAGGGACTCGATATGGTCGGACCCCTTAAAGGAGGAAGCCATAAGAGAAAGTATCTGCTGGTCATGGTGGATAAATTCACTAAATGGATAGAGGCCAAACTAGTCAAAACGGCTGAAGCCAGGCCAGTAATAGATTTCATATCCGGCGTGGTACACCGTTATGGTGTCCTGCACAGCATAGTCACCGATAATGGCTCTAATGTCACAACCTATTAAGTGAAAACATGGTGTACTAATCTAGGCATTAAGCTCGATTACATCCCTGTCTATCACTCGCAGACAAACGGTCAAGTTGAACGGGCTAATGGTCTTATTATGGGCGGCATCAAACCTAGACTAGTGCGGTCTTTGAAAGAATCAGACAAGCACGGGGTGGAGGAACTTGACTCCGTACTCTGGGGGCTGCGGACCATGCCCAACCGCACTATTGGATATACACCTTTCTTCATGGTGTACGGTGCAGAAGCAGTGTTACCCTACGATATTATTCATGACTCACCTAGAGTGCACATGTACGAAGAGAGAGAAGCCGAGCTTGATCGGTAGGACAGCCTAGATGCCTTGGAGGAGGAGCGTGACCTCGCAAAAGCCCGTTCCGCATTTTATCAACAATAGGCTCGCAGGTATCAAAGCAGAGAAGTGTGGGCCAAGACTTATAACGTTGGTGAACTCGCTCTACGTCTGCTGGAGAAGAAAAAGGACAAACTCAAGCCCAAGTGGGAGGGTCCCTTTATCATTGACGAACTTCTCACCGGAGGAGCGTACCGCCTACGTGACGCGTCAGACAATCACCTGGAGCCGAACCCCTGGAATGCGGCCAGACTACGCTGATTTTATGCCTAGAGCCGAACTCTGTGTTCGTCTCCTCCCCCTGTTATTAACGTTATGTCTTCTCTCTTTTCTTTTTTATCCTTTTTTCATTTTTTTGCCTTACGGCTTCAGTACGGCTAGACCGTCCTTACCTGATGCATGCATCTCTACATATGTACGTTCATTATACCTGGGGGCTTCTCGTACAGAAGCTTGCTATTATTCTTCGAGCATCAAGCTCACCACATATGCGTTTTTCCATATGTACCTTTTGTTCGCCACTATATGAATCGATATGACTTAAGTTTTGGCCAAGCTGGGTTGCCTGGCTCCTGTGCTTATACCCTATGTTCCCTTTAGTTCGGCTAGGGCATAAAGGGAGCACCTCTGCGATTGTTACTGCAGGGTCATACGGATGTGTACCTCTGACTGGGTGAAGCCGAAAGCTAGCATTCTTAAGGGAATATTCGGTCAGCGAATTAAAGATGTTTCCGCATTCACTCCATTGTGAAACCCCAGAAGTTACTTACTCTGTATTTTTTCAATCACAGTTCGGACATGCACATTAAATGCATGCACACCTAGGGAAAGGAACCCTTAACAAAACTATTCTCTCTGGAAGATGTTTCTTACATAATGTAATATAACATAACTAGCCAGATACACATTGTCTGTTCAAGCAACTATGACCCCTACGCCTGGTTCCCATGCATACCCCGGTATACTATACCGTAAGGGTATTCGGAAACACTTCACACCTTTGGGTCCGGAGGTCGAAGTGAAAAGGTCGGCCATGACAATTGTTCTCATTATCCAGCTAGAAGGAAAGTACATAGTCACTTAGGACTCAAAAACTTCCTCCTCTATACCGTCCAATAGGCAGTCTAATTTACAATCCTGTTGGGAGTATCTAGCAGCCACCTCTACTTGGTCATACTAAACTAACGGGAATTTCTTCCCCATTTGACCCTAGCGGTCTGACCCGGGCCATTTGATTCAGATCCAGCTTGGTATATTGTGTTTTTATCATGGCCAGGCTTCTCGCGCACCCTCTCGGCAGGCCGATATCTTCCACACTCGGATTCACCGCCGTGCTCCCTTGAACAGCTCTACAAGCTTCTCCATACTCCCTGGAGGGGATTCGGATGACCATAAGGCCTTGGCTACACTCCGCATTGCCTGCCGAGCTTGCTTGTGCAACTGTGACAGCCCTTGCAGAAGATCACTTGATGATCGGACACCTCCTCTTCGGGACGGCCCGTTAATATACCTTCAATCATAGCTATATTAGCTGCTTTTAGTTCCAGACTATTATAAGATAAATGCGACCACACACTAAATATGCCGCCTCACGGTTTTTTGTTCTCCTTCACGGAGTCAGCTAGCCGAGCTCGCACATCTTTCAGTTCTTCGCCCAATTTAGTGTTCGAATCCTGGAGCTTCTTTTTCTCCTAAACGACTTTTGTTAACACACGCTCGCCCGATGCTAGCAGTTTTTTGGCTCCATGTTCTTTGCTTCGAGCGACGTCCAGCCGCTCTCGCAGTTGGTCTAACGATCCAATACAAAGATAAGCAACCAGATCAGCATTATTAGTGTACAATTATGATTTCTTGAAGAAGGGAAACATTACCGGGGGATGCCTTCTTTGATTTCTCCAGTTCGGCATTAGCGGCAAACAGCTGGCTCCGACACTTTTCTAGTTCCTGAGTTAACAGGGTGCTCTTCTCCGTAAGCACCTAGTTGTACATTGATCCTTAAATCAGTTGTTTCAACTACTTTAAGTCTCGGGGGCTACTGGCATATGGTTATCATAGTCAGACAAAACAGACTTACCTACACATCTTTTAAATGTTGTTTTGTGGCTCTATTAAGCCCATCTCGAGCAGCTCGAATATATGCATCGGTCGAGCTGGAGGCGTTAAATGACTCTTCCGAAAAGCCAGGGTCTCATAAAATGGCCCTGCGGCGCCGATGATTCATGGCTCTCTCCACTTCCGAGTTGGTGACGGATACATCATCCGAGTCCTCGGCTGGAGGACGGTCCGGCGTCACCCCCGCATCAGCCCCCGTCTTCACAGCAGGAGTTGAATCCTGGCTGCGGGAAGTATGACCGGTTGGACCCCCAGATATAGTCCGGCACACCTTTTTCCCGATACAGGGTAAATGGAAGGGTCACAGTTGGATGTGACTGCAAAGGTGCATACTTGCAAATTCATACCTCTTTGATGAAGGCTCGGCCGTATCTTTGTTTGCCTTCCTCTTAGAAGGCTTTCCTGGTATGGGGGATGCTCTCTTCAGAGATGCTCCCGGGGTAGCATGGCGCCCCAAACGCTTCCCCTTCTAAAGCACAGGACAGTGCGGTGGATAAGGAGGAATGAGAAAACTCTTTTGGATAAGGTGTCTTCGGATTACTTACACGTGAAGCAGGAAGGAGGCCGGGGTAATCGGCGATAATGGGTACATATGTACCGTCGTAGCTCATCTGATAGAATATTCCATCATCAAGCTCCACAAATATGTTCGGATCTTCCTCATACCCGGGGTCGAGATCCAGGTTGTGATTCTCTGGCTGAGGGGCAGGGTCATGGATCCCCTCGACAGCCTTTCGGCATTCCTGTTATGAGCAAGATAAGATGCTACCTATCAAGAATGATTCAGGGACAAGAATAAAATAATGGAGATGAACCTTACCCAGCTGGCAGGATTATACATGGAAAACCCGTCTCGAATCTGGAGACAGGTGAACTCCTTCTTCTCCCCTTTATACAGCTGGAACAGTATTTTGGCTAGGGAGGCAGGAGTCTTCGGGCCCTTTCGGCCGTAGCATGAGGCGTCGTCTTCTCCGTTATAATGCCACATGGGCAGCCCTCTCTACTGAAGTGGCTGGACCCCCCGCATTATTGAAATCGCCATGACCTCGGCTATTGACAATCCGGACTGGGCAAGCGTCTTAATCTTGCCCAACAGTAAGCTGATCTCTGCACTATCCTCTTCCTCGAGGCTCCGAGGATGTCAGCTATGGCGTTTCTTCAGTGGAGCATTTGAAAACTCAGGGAGACCCATGCGGACGGGGTCGGGTAGCACGACATCGTCGATGTAGAACCATTCGGAAGGCCACTCTTCGGGAGCTTTCTTCGGTGTGTCGGACAGGTATCCGGTCCCGGCGATGCGCCACACTTCGGCTCCTCCCACTTCAAAAATTGACCCACCTTGATTGCGAGGGACGGCAGAACAGTCTTCTCCACAAATCGAAATGGGCCTCGCAACCCAGGAATACTTCGCATAAAGCAACATAACCCATGATGTGCAGGGCGGAGGCCAGGGTGAAATTATGCAGCTGGGGGCTGTAGTACTCCAGAAGCCCTCGAAGGAATGGGTGAATTGGAAATCCCACGCCCCTCAGCAGATAGGGGACGAATCACACTCATTCTCCCGCAGACGGATTGGGGAAACCTCTGCCTTGGTTTTTTCGTTGAAGGAGGCCAGTCCTGCTCGAACAGGGACCAGATCTGTAGGAGGGAGAAATCCTTGCGTTTGCAGCTTCACCAATTGGCTGTGGGGCACGGAGCACCTCTCCCACTCGCCTCTCTCTACATTGGAATGGGAAGAGGAGCTGGGAATGTTGGCCATGTTGGAATGGTTTCGCCTGGTAGTATCTGAGGATTTTCTCCATGTGATGCCGAAAGAATTTGAGATCCAATCTGTCGGTGTCAAAACCGGCGGATCTCGGGTAGGGGGTCCCGAACTGTGTGTCTAAGGCGGATGGTAACAGGAGGCAGGGGACATGATGTTTACCCAGGTTCGGGCCATCTTGATGGAGGTAATACGCTACGTCCTGCTTGATTGTTCTTGATGATATGAGTAGTACAAGAGTTGATCTACCACAAGATCAAAGAGGCTAAACCCTAGAAGCTAGCCTATGGTCTGATTGTATGTTGTCCTACGGACTAAAACCCTCTGGTTTATATAGACACCGGAGGGGGCTAGGGTTACACAAGGTCCGTTACAAAGGAGGAGATATACATATCTGTATTGCCTAGCTTGCCTTCCACGCCAAGTAGAGTCCCATCCAGACAGGCGACGAAATCTTCAATCTCGTATCTTCATAGTCCAACAGTCCGGCTGTCCGGAGACCCCTTAATCTAGGACTCCCTCGGTAGCCCCTGAACCAGGCTTCAATGACGATGAGTCCGGTGTGCAGTGTTGTCTTCGGCATTGCAAGGCGGGTTCCTCCTCCGAATACACCATGGAAGAGTTTGAATGCAAGGATAGTGTCCGACCCTGCAAAATAAGTTCCACATACCACCGTAGAGAGAATAATATTTCCACAAATCTAATCTGCTGACATGTTTTGACAGCATGACATCACACCATGGCCCGGTTATTATTCGAACCGCTTTTCTCAACCAGCTCCGCACATATCGCGAGGCGGTTTTCTTGATACGTCTTGTCAAAGCAGAGATCGTGTTCCCCTTATCACGGGATTCTCATCAATACGGACGTGGGTAACCCAACCGCGCCATCAATTACGGCGCCTGGGGAATAAGCGGTTTTGCCAGGCAAGTGGGGAGACACATCGCCTCCTCCGCCCTTATAAAGGGACAAAGATTTACTTTTTTCACCCACGCCTTCTTCCTTCTCGCTTACCCATTCCCGCACACTCGAGCTCTAGCGCCCAAGCTCGCGTTCTTCTTCTCAAACCACTCCAATCATGTCCGGAGCAGGAGGCAAGTGGATGGTCTCCTCCGTCGCGGAGGAGAACATCAAAAAGTTACGGGAAGCCGGATACTTGGCCGCGGATATCGCGCACCGGCTGCCAAATGCGGGGCAGATCGTCCCACGCCCGAACCCCATGAGAGGGTAGTTTTTCTTACCCATTTCGTCCGCGGACTGGGATTTCCTCTCCACCCGTTTGTCCGCGGGCTCATGTTCTACTATGGGCTGGATTTTCATGATCTGGCCCCCAATTTCATCCTCAACATCTCGGCGTTTATCGTCGTGTGCGAGGCCTTCCTCCGCATCAGGCCCCACTTCGGCCTATGGCTGAAAACCTTCAATGTCAAACCGAAGGTGGTGAGTGGCCAGCAAGCAGAGTGCGGAGGCGCCATGGTGGGCAAGATGCCTAATGTCACCTGGCTCGAGGGCACCTATGTGGATACCATAAAGGGGTGGCAATCGGGGTGGTTCTACATCACCGAGCCGCGCAACTCCAACTGGGTGGTGGCCCAAATTTCAATCCGGAATCCCCATGCGGCTCACCTCCTGGAAAAAGAAGGGCCTATCCTGGGGTTCTTCGGTAGAGCTGACCGGACTCCAAACCTGCATCCAGAACATGACGAACAAGAAAATCAAGCTCGTCAACGTGGTCCAGGTTATGCTCCTCCGCCGGATCCTTCCATGTCAATGATGGGCATTTGTTTTGTGGGAGTTCGATTTGGCCCAACACCAGATGTTGCGAGAGCTCTACGACATGATGCACGAGGACGTCTGGAGGGTGTTGTTCAAGGGCGCCGAGATGCCTCCCTCCCTCACCGAGGACCACGGACTCAACGCAAAGCGCCGCGCCCATCCGGTAGTCTTTTATATCTCTCAGGGTATTTATTTGCCCTGGTTTAGTTATGTGATGGATATAAGCTTTCATGTCATTAACAGGACTGGATAGAGACAACGGAGCAGCTTGATTGCCCAGCCCCCTGCCCGAAGATCCTGCAGACGCTCTTCTAACGAAGATGCTGACTCCGGCACCTTACGAGGTGCCGGAAAAGAAGGCCAAGAAGAAGGCCACGGGGACCCGAAAGGGTCTCCGGCGCAAGGTTATATCGGACTCATCGTCCGATGACTCCGACGCACACTCCTCCCACGGAAACGAGGAGGAGGAGAAAAGTTCTCCCCCCCAGCCGGGGGAGATAAGAAAAGGAAGGCCGACCCATCCGGGGAGGCCAAAGGGTCCAAGAATGGAAAGACCCTCCCTCCGGACTGTGCCACGACGGCCTCCGATAGAGGCGATGAGTGGATACCCAGGGACACGCCCCTGGCGAAGTCGTAAGTGTCGGGACACCATAATACTTCATGGTATGTTTTATTGTACTACCTTTACTCATGCCGAACATGATTATGCAGTCCATCCCAAGCTCATCTTGACGTACCCTCGTCGAGCGGCTTTTTGGGCTCGTCGGATATGAACAGCGGTTCTCCTCCGGCTGCTTCCACCCCTCGCCCTACGGACAACACCGAGGTGTTGTCCCAAAAGGCACCGAGCCAAGGGGAGGTGATCCTAGGGGAGCCTCACGGCGACCTCCCGGACCCTGGGTACCAAGGGAGCGAGGCTCCTACGGGCTTCGAGTTTGGGCCCCAGCCGGATACTGCGCCGGAACCTTTGATGGTTCCGGACTCCGGCAGGTGATCCCCCATTAAGGGGGGCCAACCATCCGTGCCGGTGTCCTCTGTCCAACCAGAGGCGCCGGACAACTTGCTGGAAGCGCTTCAGAGCGCTTCCATCGATGAAGAACACCGCACTATCATGAGTGCGGTGGTCAAGAAGGTTCAGTCCGCCAAAAATGGACTGAAGAAGCTTGCGCCAGCCTCCTAACAGGCTTTGAGGTAAGCACTCAAAATATAAGAAAATATTACCGCATAGACAGTAGCCCCTGATGCTCTGTTCGGTGTTCGCGAAGAAAAGCCAAATAGAGTATCAAATAATAACTCAGGAGTCTAATTAGAGTATGTCTATTTGTATGTGCAGGCTTCACTGCTGGCCGCTGCCGCACGTACCGCAGAGGTCTCTGCGCTGAAGTAGGACCTGAAACGGTCCGAGGACAAGCTCGGCTTTACCAAGAAGCAACTCGAAGAGAGCAAAGTTAAGATATACCCTGTCTATATAGTTAAAAAGAAGTCTAGTGTAAAGTAATAGGATCACCATGAATTTGTCAGGGGCCACGACCGAGGTGGAGACCCTGAGGAAGGCATTGTCCTAGGCTGAAGACAAAGCGGCCAAAGAATGCATTGAACGGGAGAAGCAAGAAGCCCGGGTAGGCGCGGTGCAGTAAGAGCTTGAGGCTCTTGCCGAAAATCACGAGTCCTTGGAGCTTGACTCCAAGACACGAGAGTCCGAGCTCGCGCGGGCGCTTGAAAGCGTTCGGAGTGCCAAGGCCGAAGCCCATAAGGCCCTCCAGGAGATTGACACGATGAAGAAGATAGTAGAGGGTAAGGCATTCTTTATGCAAAGCAAGCACGTGAAGGAGACTTTCCTTTTTCTTACCCGAGTTTAGAGCTCTCCAGGAGCGTTTGCAGATCTTCCCCACAGTGTATTGGATGCCGCGGAGTTTTACCAGGCTGAGGAGGGAAGCTCAACGGAGAAGTTGTTCTGGTCTCAATATACTGGGATCGAACACCCCGTGCCCTTGAGCGACCAGCTGAAGCAGTTGGTCGAGCTTCACAAGGCGGCCGAACAGGCCATGAGGGGCCTTATAGTACGGATGTGGCCTGGCGAGCCCCCATCCGGCAGCTACTTCGGTCTGGTGAGGCGGCTTATGGAAGCCTACCCACGGCTTGAAGTCATCAAGAGGTCCGTCTGCATCGAAGGTGCACGCATGGCTTTTACCTAGGCGAAGGTGCACTGGGCAAAGCTGGACGCCGTGAAGCTGGTGAAGGAGGGGCCGCCGGAGGGCAAGGAGCATCGCCGCCCCGAGAATTACTATGAAAGTGTCCTGAAGGGTTCCCGCTTAGTGGCAGATGAGTGTGCCGAGGATGTAATTTTTGAATGAACATGCCCATGTGATCCTGTAATATGAAACGAGTTCTTTTGCGCCATGCGACGCTTTCTTAATTTAAAATATTACCCTTTGTGCGGCCGTTTGCAAACTCTGAGAGTTGGCCGGTCGTTAGCTTCTACCCCCATGTAACTAGTACTGGGGTGTTCGGGGTAAATCTGAACACTCTTTACCCCAATTTTGGGTCCTTCAAGGGAGGTGTTCAGCGCAGCGAACCAGGCAATCGGACTATAATGCTTTATCACTCTCACTTAGCCATAGAAGTCTATGATTTTAAATTTTTGGCGAAGCCCCTGGTATTCGGAGGGCCGAATTTGGGGCGCTATACACGCCTAAGCCGGACAAGGCCGACTCCTCGCCCGAAGCGGAAAAAGTCTTTAAGGACTTGAGACCTCTCGAACAGCGACCAGTCTCTTGCCTTATCATGACAGTCAGTATTTGGCTTTCTCTACTGAGGTGCTCATCCGGAAGAACCGGGACACAATCACAGTAGTTCTCCCACCGCTACCTTAGCCGATATAGCGGAACGTAAGGTACCAAAGCATGGGAGCCGGGCAACCCAACATTTGACCAAAGACATGATTCGGAGCTGATGCATATAATGCTATAAGTTTGGGGTGCCGCACTGTCGAAAGTGTTCGGACTTCTTGCGCCGTATTATGGGTTAAACGAGAGCCCCTAGCGTACTGGCCATACCCGAACGTGCGGATGCTGATTGTCGTAAGTGGACATATAAGAGAAAGAGAAAAACTTAAATAATGCAATGACAGATTAATGATATGAATTGTTATTGAAATGATACGTCGAAGCGTACTTGGTACAAGTGGTGCAATAAGCATAAAGTAGGACAATTCGAAATGTCCTATCCCTGGGCAAGCTGCGCATAAAATAGTGAAAAGCGGGTATATCAATAATTACTAGAGACCACCTGGCGGCTCCCGTGTTCATCTTAGCTTCTTGTCGCCTTGGTTGTTGCTTCCGGAATGTGTCCGGTAATCATACTGCCGGAAAAGGGCATCCAAAGAGTTAGCCCCTGAAAGAGAAAAGAAATGTCAAAGGTATACATCCCCTAGTGTGGTTAAGCCACAATGCGGGGCGTGCCCTGATCGTGCCCCCGCCTATGTCCATGGTATTTTCAATGCGTAGTTATGTACGCGCAGCACAGATTTCGTCGCTTCAGTGGGACTGGGACGGGGGCCGGATTGCTAGGCGAGCTCTGATCGTGCCGGGCGATCCTGTTGCAGCTTGTTCCGGACTCGCTTGAAGGTGTCCGAGGGCTGTGACACCGAATGAGTGGTCTGCCCGAACAGGCTGCTTTGTGCCTCTGCTGCAAGGGCGCAGTGTGCTCTTCTGTATGGAGCGAGTGTTATGTGTTTCCATTTACTGTTATGACCCCGCGAGGTCCTGGCATCTTGAGCTTGAGGTATGCGTAATGTGGTACTGCATTGAATTTTGCAAATGCTGTCCGTCCGAGCAGTGCATGATAGCCACTGCGAAACGGGATGATGTCGAAGATTAAATCTTCGCTTGGGAAGTTATCTGGTGATCCAAAGACCACTTCCAGTGTGATTGAGCCTGTGCAATGGGCCTCTACACCTGGGATGACACCTTTAAAGGTGGTTTTGCTGGGTTTCATCCTCGAGGGATCGATACCCATCTTTCGCACTATATCTTGATAAAGCAGGTTCAGGCTGCTGCCGCCGTCCATAAGGACTCGAGTGAGGTGAAATCCGTCAATGATGGGGTCTAGGACCAGTGCGGCGGATCCTCCATGACAAATGCTAGTGGGGTGATCCCTGCAATCGAAGGAGATCGGGCAAGCAGACCATGGGTTGAACTTTGGGGCGACGGGCTCCATCGCATAGACGTCCCTTAGTGCATGCTTCCGCTCCCTCTTGGGAATGTGGGTTGCGTATATCATGTTCACCGTCTTTACTTGTGGAAGAAACCCCTTCTGTCCTCCTGTGTTCGGCGGCTGTGGCTCCTCCTAACCATCGCTATGCAGCCCCTTGTCCTTGTTTTTGGCATTTAGCTTGCCGCCCTGCTTGAACACCCAGCATTCTCTATTGGTGTGATTGGCTGGCTTGTCGGGGTGCCATGGATTTGACACGAGCGATCCAGTATGCGATCCAGACTGGACGGAGCCGGAGTATTTCTTTTGAATGGCTTTTTCCGCTGACCGGATCTAGAGCCTCTGAATCCGGCATTGACTGCCGTATCTTCAGTGTTATCGCCATTATTGCGGCGCTTTGGTCTATTGCGACGCTGCCTACCGTTAACATCTTTGGTATCCGAGGTGTCCGGATTCTTTGATGTGTTGTTGCTGCGAGCTAGCCAGCTGTCTTCGCCCATGCAAAAGCGGGTCATGAGTGTTGTGAGGGCTGCCATAGATTTCGGCTTCTCCTGGCCGAGGTGGCGGGCGAGCCATTCGTCGCGCATGTTATGCTTGAATGCCGCTAGGGCCTCTGCATCCGGACAGTCTACAATTTGATTTTTCTTAGTCAGGAACCGTGTCCAGAATTGTCTGGCCGATTCCCCTGGCTGCTGGGTTATGTGGCTCAAGTCATCAGCATTCGGTGGCCGCACATAAGTTCCATGGAAGTTGTCAAGAAATGCGTCTTCCAGATCCTCCCAACTGCCAATGGAATCTGCTGGCAAGCTATTCAGCCAATGCCGAGCTGGTCCTTTGAGTTTTAGTGGGAGGTACTTGATGGCATGTAGATCATCACCGCGAGCCATGTGGATGTGAAGGAGGAAATCCTCAATCCATACAGCGGGATCTGTTGTGCCATCGTATGATTCGATATTTACGGGTTTGAAACCCTCCAGGAATTCATGATTCATAACTTCATCAGTGAAGCATAGGGGGTGTGCGACACCTCTGTGCCGGGCTATATCCCGACGTAGTTCGTATGAGTCTTGTCTGCTGTATTCGGCCCGACCGGATTTACTCTTAGTGTATCCGGCGCGACGATCATCGTCCCGTGTGGGCGCACGTGCCCGTGTCCCATATATTGACCTTGCAATTTTTGCCTTACTATCCAAGATGTCTCGCAGGTCCTCTGTGTTGTCCCAGGCCTTAGTATTTTTGGCTGAGTGGCGCCGAGGTGCGGTCTGAATTTTAGGCTGAAATGCCTCTCTTGCTCGGCCGCGTAGTGGCCGGTCAATCGCATCGTACACTGGTGCATGAGGTTTCAATATTTCCTCCTCCAGGTGAGGTAGCAACTTGCATTTTGGGTAACTCTTGGACGGGCGCTGGAGTTCATGCTCCTCGGCCACAAGGACTTCGGTCCACCTGTCTGCTAGCAAGTATTGATCGGCTTGAAGCTATTGCTGTTTTTTCTTCAGGCTATTTGCCGTGGCCATAAGCCGGCGCTTGAAGCGCTCTTGCTCGACGGGGTCCTCAGGCACGATAAACTCGTCATCGCCGAGGCTCGCCTCATCTTTGGAGAGAGACATGTAATTGTCCTCCTCCGGTTCTCCATCTGTTGCCTGCTCTGGAGGGCTAGCTTGTTCGTCCTCTAGCTCTACACTGTGCTGGAGGGGATTGTTATTGTCTTTGGCGCTATCCGGAGTGTTATTATCTCCTGTGCCGATATCACTACTCTTGCTGTGGAGGGACTTAGAGCGGCGTCGCTAACGTCGGCGCTTGGGTTGCTTCTTGGAAGGGTCATCCTCTGCTGTCTCGTCGCCATTGCCTTCTTTGGGGGTGGCCACCATGTATATATCATATGATGAGGTGGCGGTCCAGTGCCCCGAGGGCGGTGGATCCTGTTCGTCTCCGGCTTCGTCATCCATACCGTCGAAGTCTTCGGAGTCGAAGTCAAGCATGTCGGTTAAGTCGTCAACAGTGGCTACTAAGTGGGTGGTGGGTGGGCAGCGAATTTCTTCATCGTCCGCATCCCATTCTAGCCGGACATAGTTCGGCCAAGGTTCTCCTGACAGGGAGAGAGACCTTAATGAATTTAGCACATCTCCAAAAGGTGAGTGATGAAAAATATCTTCGGAGGTGAACTCCATGATCGCCGCCCAGTCGGACTCGACGGGCACGGATGTGAGCGGCTTGGAGTATGTGGCCGGAGATGAATCCAGTGGTTCGGTGACACGGCTCTCGTAAGGGGTGAAGTCAGTATCCGACTTTATCGCCACTGAGAGTGCGACCTCCATGGCGGGGTCCATGCCTCCGCTCTCGGACGGCGCGACTTGCTCCGGATTGAAGGCCGGAGTGGTTGCGGATGCGATCTCCCAAACATTGTCCAACGGCAGAGTTACGTCATGCTCGTCGCGACTGTGCGGTGCTTCCGACACAAGCTCGGATCCATCCAAGATCAAGTCTCCACGGATGTCTTCCGTGTAGTTCAAGTTACCAAATCTGACCTGATGGCCATGGGCGTAGCTCTCGATCTGCTCCAGATGGCCAAGCGAATTGGCCCGCAGTGTGAAGCCGCCGAATACAAAGATCTATCCGGGGAGGAAAGCCTCACCCTGGACTGCATCGCTAGCAATGATCGAAGGAGCCATCAAGCCTTATTGTGACGACATAGTAGAACTCTCAATGAAAGCACCAATGTCGGTGTCAAAACTGGCGGATCTCGGGTAGGGGGTCCCGAACTGTGCGTCTAAGGCGGATGGTAACAGGAGGCAGGGGACACGATGTTTACCCAGGTTCGGGCCCTCTTGATGGAGGTAATACCCTACGTCCTGCTTGATTGTTCTTGATGATATGAGTAGTACAAGAGTTGATCTACCACGAGATCAAAGAGGCTAAATCCTAGAAGCTAGCCTATGGTCTGATTGTATGTTGTCCTATGGACTAAAACCCTCCGGTTTATATAGACACCGGAGGGGGCTAGGGTTACACAAGGTCGGTTACAAAGGATGAGATATACATATCCGTATTGCCTAGCTTGCCTTCCACGCCAAGTAGAGTCCCATCCGGACACGGGACGAAGTCTTCAATCTTGTATCTTCATAGTCCAACCGTCCGTCTAAAGGATATAGGCCGGCTGTCGGGAGACTCCTTAATCCAGGACTCCCTCACAATCCCTTTAAATAGACATTCTTTCTTACAGGGCTAGGGTGTTATTTGCAAAAAATACCCTGACGATCCACATTCGCCCGACACGTGGAGGATGAGGTCATAAATGCACAGAAGCCGAGGGGTGCGGCATTGAATTGAAAGCCGAACACATTACTTGGAAGACGTTGGAGGAGGAACCCGACTTGCAATGCTGAAGACAGTCTACGCGCCGAGCACCTCGTCATTGAAGCCTGGTTCGGGGGCTACTGAGGGAGTCCTGGACTGAGGGGTCCTCGGGCGTCCGACCTGTTAGCCATGGGCCGGACTGATGGGATGTGAATATATGAAGACCGAAGACTGCACCTGTGTCTGGATGGGACTCTCCTTGGCGTGGCAGGCAAGCTTGGCGTCAAATATGTAGATTCCTTTCTTTGTAATCGACCTTATGTAACCCTAGATCCTCCCGGTGTGTATATAAACCAGAGGACTTTGTCCGGATAGGGGACTCATTATCATAGCCATACAAGCTAGATCTCTAGGGTTTAGCCATTACGATCTCGAGGTAGATCAACTCTTGTAATAGTCATATTCATCAATATCAATCAAGTAGGACATAGGGTATTACCTCCATAGAGAGGGCCCGAACCTGGGTAAACATCGTGTCCCTTGTCTCCTGTTACCATCGACCTTAGACGCACAGTTCAGGGCTCCCTACCCGAGATCCGCCGGTTTTGACACCGACAACCCCCCTCTTGCTGGATCAAGAAGGTGAGGACGTCATCGAGCTGAACGTGTGCTGAACACGGAGGTGCCGTACGTTCGGTACTTGATCAGGACGGATCGCGAAGTTGTACGACTACATCAACCGCGTTGATAAAATGCTTCCGCTTTCGGTCCACGAGGGTACGTAGACACACTCTCCCCTGTCGTTGCTATGCATCACAATGATAGATCTTGCGTGTGCATAGGAAAAAAATTAAATACTGTGTTCCCCAATAGGGAGGTGGTGGGCCAAGCATCCTAGCTAGGTACGACATTATGTCATTATAGATATCCTAGCTAGGTGGTTGTTAGGGTTCTTTCGGGTTTGCGAGGCAGGTGCCACCAAATTTATGCATTGTGTATTTAAAGTTTCAAACATCCCCAATTTTCATACATATATTTGGCCCCTTCTAGGTGGTTCTTGAATTCTAGCCCCTCTCATCGATCTTCAACGACGCGCCCAACCGTGGGCCCGCGGGGTCAAAGTTGTGCATTTGAATTTTGAACATTACAGACCACCCTTTTCACTCATATATATTTGGGCCACATGCTGGTGTGGCTGTCTTTTGACCCTCTCTAACGTTATTTTTTGCTGCAAAGACTCTGATGACCCTCTACGGGCACGGGGTATAATATCTTAACATTGTGCGATACAAGTGCGATGTGAATCACCACGCCTGCGCAAGCACGAGCAAATTAAGGTGGAGGTACTGGCTCAACCGTGTGCGATGCAAGTGCGCTGAAATCACCACGACCACCCAAGCGCAAGCAAATTAAGGTGGAGGTACTGGCTCAACCGTGTGTGATTCAAGTGCGCTGAAATGACCACAACCACACAAGCGCGAGCAAAGGGTGGAGGTACTGGCTTAACCGTGTGCGATGCAAGTGCGCTGTAAAACCACCACCTATGCAAGCTAAAGGCGGGTAAGTTTATTTGGAAATTCCGACGAACCGTGTGCGATAGACCAACTAGCTAGAAATATAAAAAATAAACTACCCATCTTGAGCATTGCAAAAATCGGCGGATCCGCGCCAATTTTCCTTATTATCATACATGCTTATTGTTATTGGACCGTGTGCGATCTTGGGCACTCCCGCCCCGCATCAATTCCTTTACCCAAATTTTAGTAGCGGCCGTACTTCAACCGTCGCCACACTCCTCACTACAACAAAAAAACATCCGTGACATTTTGGGCCGAACGAATTTTTTTTTCTATCATGCATATGACACTTCTATGATGATAATTGTGACAAAACCCGGTATCATCATAGATGTGTTGGGCTCCTACTTCTATGACAAAAAATCATGACAGAAAATGGGCTTTTCATCCTGGGCAGACCGGAGACGCAGCTGCATGACATTCTTTGGGCCGTCCATGACGGAAAAAACTGTGGTAGAAGCGAGGGGGAGGAAAATTCGGGGAGTTCCCGGTTACGGTGGGAGGTCGGGGGCCGAGCGATGCACGTTTCTCTCGTACACGTATGCGCGTGTGTGTGAGGCGTTGGGCTCTAACTGAACCCGAGCGATTGCACTGTAGGCTATGCGTTACTGAACCCGAGCCATCGATCGATGGCTGTTAACTGAACCCGATCGAGCGATTCCTTGGCTACTGCTACTAACTAAAGCCGAGCGATTGGATGAACAGTGAGCGTTGCACGCGCGCGCGGGGGGGGGGGGGGGGGGTTGGATGAACAGTGAGCGATGGCGTTGCCTCTGGATGAACAGTACCCCATGGTGTGGTGGAGGGCTGGATGAACAGTAGACGGTGGAGCGGTGCCTGTGGAGGGGTGGTTGAACAGGACCCCGTGGTGTGGAGGGCTGGATGAACAGTAGACGGTGGAGGGGTGCCCGTGGAGGGGTGGTTGAACAGTAGCCGCTGGTGTAGCGCGCGGTGGAGGCTGGATGAACAGGAGCTAGTGGAGGCTGGAGGAGGTCAGAGGTAGCCCGTGGAGGCTGGAGGAGGTCGACGGTGGAGATGAACAGTATCCCGTGGAGTACCGTTTTGCGGTACGCCACACCCCTCCCAATGAACAGTACCCCCGTTTCGACCGTAAGAGGTCCGTTTCATCCGTTTTGCGGTACGCCACACCCCTCCCGATCAACAGGACCCCCGTTTCGACCGTAGGAGGTCCGTTTCATCCGTTTTGCGGTACGCCACACACCTCCCGATCAACAGGACCCCCGTTTCGACCGTAGGAGGTCCGTTTCCTCCAGTTTGCGGTACGCCAGACCCCTCCCGATCAACAGGACCCCGTTCCGAACATAGGAGGTCCGTTTCCTCCGTTGTGCGGTAAGCCAGGCCTCGTTTCCATCGCCTGTTCCGTCCAAGCCCTCCCGATGAAGACGACCACGCATTCCGTTCCGACCCAGCCGGTTGGCTCCCACGCGTTCCGTTGCCTCCCGATGAACACGACGCATTCCGTTGCCTCCCCATGAACACCACTCATTCTGTTGCCTCCCCATGAACACGACGACGACGCTGTTTCTCCGTTCCGACCCAGCCATGTACACGACGAGTAGGTGTTTGAGACCTCGCCCGTATGTACACATACGTGGCCGTATTTTCTTTCTTGCACCCTAGCCACTGTACGTACGTGTACATGCTACGTGCGCGCCTCTACTACGACACGTACGCGCCTCTACTACGACACGTGCGCGCCTCTGTTGGAAATATCCCCTAGAGGCAATAATAAAAGGATTATTATTATATTTCCTTGTTCATGATAATTGTCTTTTATTCATGCTATAATTGTGTTATCCGGAAATCATAATACATGTGTAAATACATAGACACCAACATGTCCCTAGTAAGCCTCTAGTTGACTAGCTCGTTGATCAACAGATAGTCATGGTTTCCTGACTATGGACATTGGATGTCATTGATAACGAAATCACATCATTAGGAGAATGATGTGATGGACAAGACCCAATCCTAAACATAGAACAAGATCGTATAGTTCATTTCCTAGAGTTTTTCCAATGTCAAGTATCTTTTCCTTAGACCATGAGATCGTGTAACTCCCGGATACCGTAGGAGTGCTTTGGGTGTACCAAACATCACAATGTAACTGGGTGACTATAAAGGTATACTACGGGTATCTCCGAAAGTGTCTGTTGGGTTGACACGGATCAAGACTGGGATTTGTCACTCCGTATGACGGAGAGGTATCTCTGGGCCCACTCGGTAATGCATCATCATAATGAGCTCAAAGTGACCAAGTGTCTGGTCACGGGATCATGCATTACGGTACGAGTAAAGTGACTTGCCGGTAACGAGATTGAACGAGGTATTGGGATACCGACGATCGAATCTCGGGCAAGTAACGTACCGATTGACAAAGGGAATTGTATACGGGGTTGCTTGAATCCTCGACATCGTGGTTCATCCGATGAGATCATCGAGGAGCATGTGGGAGCCAACATGGGTATCCAGATCCCGCTGTTGGTTATTGACCGGAGAGCCATCTCGGTCATGTCTACATGTCTCCCGAACCCGTAGGGTCTACACACTTAAGGTTCGGTGACGCTAGGGTTGTAGAGATATGAATATGCAGTAACCCGAAAGTTGTTCGGAGTCCCGGATGAGATCCCGGACGTCACGAGGAGTTCCGGAATGGTCCGGAGGTGAAGAATTATATATAGGAAGTGCAGTTTCGGCCATCGGGAGAGTTTCGGGGGTCACCGGTATTGTACCGGGACCACCGGATGGGTCCCGGGGGTCCACCGGGTGGGACCACCCATCCCGGAGGGCCCCATGGGCTGAAGTGGGGAGGGGAACCAGCCCATAGTGGGCTGGTGCGCCCCCTTGGCCCACCCCCTGCGCCTAGGGTTGGAAACCCTAGGGTGGGGGGGGGGCGCCCACTTGCCTTGGGGGCCACTCCACCCTTGGCCGCCGCCCCCCTAGGAGATCCCATCTCCTAGGGCCGGCGCCCCCCTTGGGGAGCCTATATAAAGGGGGGAGGGAGGGGCAGCCGCACCCTTGACTCTTGGCGCCTCCCTCTCCCCTGCTACACCTCTCCCTCTCGCAGAAGAACGGCGAAGCCCTGCTGCGGTGACTGCTGCATCCACCACCACGCCGTCGTGCTGCTGGATCTTCATCAACCTCTCCTCCCCCCTTGCTGGATCAAGAAGGAGGAGACGTCACGCTGACCGTACGTGTGTTGAACACGGAGGTGCCGTCCGTTCGGCGCTAGGATCTCCGGTGATTTGGATCACGTCGAGTACGACTTCCTCATCCCCGTTCTTTGAACGCTTCCGCGCGTGATCTACAAAGGTATGTAGATGCAATCCGATCACTCATTGCTAGATGAACTCATAGATGGATCTTGGTGAAACCGTAGGAAATTTTTGTTTTCTGCAACGTTCCCCAACAGTGGCATCATGAGCTAGGTCTATGCGTAGTTCTTTTTGCACGAGTAGAACACAATTTGTTGTGGGCGTAGATGTTGTCAACTTTCTTGCCGCTACTAGTCTTATTTTGCTTCAGCAGTATTGTGGGATGAAGCGGCCCGGACCAACCTTACACGTACGCTTACGTGAGACCGGTTCCACCGACTGACATGCACTAGTTGCATAAGGTGGCTGGCGGGTGTCTGTCTCTCCCACTTTAGTTGGAGCAGATTCGATGAAAAGGGTCCTTATGAAGGGTAAATAGAAGTTGACAAATCACGTTGTGGCTTTCACGTAGGTAAGAAAACGTTCTTGCTAGAACCCTATTGCAGCCACGTAAAACTTGCAACAACAATTAGAGGACGTCTAACTTGTTTTTGCAGCAAGTGTTTTGTGATGTGATATGGCCAAAGTTGTGATGAATGATGAATGATATATATGTGATGTATGAGATGTTCATGCTATTGTAATAGGAATCACGACTTGCATGTCGATGAGTATGACAACCGGCAGGAGCCATAGGAGTTGTCTTTATTTTTTGTATGACCTGCGTGTCATTGAGAAACGCCATGTAAATTACTTTACTTTATTGCTAAACGTGTTAGCCATAGTAGTAGAAGTAATAGTTGGCGAGCAACTTCATGGAGACACGATGATGGAGATCATGGTGTCATGCCGGTGACAAGATGATCATGGAGCCCCAAGATGGAGATCAAAGGAGCTATGTGATATTGGCCATATCATGTCACTATTATTATTTGATTGCATGTGATGTTTATCATGTTTTTGCATCTTGTTTACTTAGAACGACGGTAGTAAATAAGATGATCCCTCATAATAATTTCAAGAAAGTGTTCCCCCTAACTGTGCGCCGTTGCGACAGTTCGTTGTTTCGAAGCACCACGTGATGATCGGGTGTGATAGATTCCAACGTTCACATACAACGGGTGTAAGACAGATTTACACATGCAAACACTTAGGTTGACTTGACGAGCCTAGCATGTACAGACATGGCCTCGGAACACAGAAGACCGAAAGGTCGAGCATGAGTCGTATAGAAGATACGATCAACATGAAGATGTTCACCGATGTTGACTAGTCCGTCTCACGTGATGATCGGACACGGCCTAGTTAACTCGGATCATGTTATACTTAGATGACTGGAGGGATGTCTATCTGAGTGGGAGTTCATTAAATAGATGAACTTAATTATTATGAACTTAGTCTAAAATCTTTACAATATGTCTTGTAGATCAAATGGCCCACGTTGTCCTCAACTTCAACGCGTTCCTAGAGAAAACCAAGCTGAAAGACGATGGCAGCAACTATACGGACTGGGTCCGGAACCTGAGGATCATCCTCATAGCTGCCAAGAAAGATTATGTCCTAGAAGCACCGCTAGGTGACGCACCCGTCCCACAGAACCAAGACGTTATGAACGCTTGGCAGACACGTGCTGATGATTACTCCCTCGTTCAGTGCGGCATGCTTTACAGCTTAGAACCGGGGCTCCAAAAGCGTTTTGAGAGACACGGAGCATATGAGATGTTCGAAGAGCTGAAAATGGTTTTTCAAGCTCATGCCCGGGTCGAGAGATATGAAGTCTCCGACAAGTTCTTCAGCTGTAAGATGGAGGAAAATAGTTCTGTCAGCGAGCACATACTCAAAATGTCTGGGTTGCATAACCGCTTGACTCAGCTGGGAGTTAATCTCCCGGATGACGCGGTCATTGACAGAATCCTTCAGTCGCTTCCACCGAGCTACAAGAGCTTTGTGATGAACTTCAATATGCAGGGGATGGAAAAGACCATTCCTGAAGTATTTGCAATGCTGAAATCAGCAGAGGTAGAAGTCAAAAAGGAACATCAAGTGTTGATGGTGAATAAAACCACTAAGTTCAAGAAAGGCAAGGGTAAGAAGAACTTCAAGAAGGACGGCAAGGGAGTTGCCGCGCCCGGCAAGCAAGCTGCCGGGAAGAAGCCAAAGAATGGACCCAAGCCCGAGACTGAGTGCTTTTATTGCAAGGAGAGTGGTCACTGGAAGCGGAACTGCCCCAAATACTTAGCGGACAAGAAGGCCGGCAAAACGAAAGGTATATGTGATATACATGTAATTGATGTGTACCTTACCAGTACTCGTAGTAGCTCCTGGGTATTTGATACCGGTGCAGTTGCTCACATTTGTAACTCAAAGCAGGAGCTGCGGAATAAGCGGAGACTGGCGAAGGACGAGGTGACGATGCGCGTCGGGAATGGTTCCAAGGTCGATGTGATCGCCGTCGGCACGCTACCTCTACATTTACCTACGGGATTAGTTTTGAACCTCAATAATTGTTATTTAGTGCCAAGTTTGAGCATGAACATTGTATCAGGATCTCGTTTAATACGAGATGGCTACTCATTTAAATCCGAGAATAATGGTTGTTCTATTTATATGAGAGATATGTTTTATGGTCATGCTCCGATGGTGAATGGTTTATTCTTAATGAATCTCGAGCGTAATGCTACACATATTCATAGTGTGAGTACCAAAAGATGTAAGGTTGATAATGATAGTCCCACATACTTGTGGCACTGCCGCCTTGGTCACATAGGTGTCAAACGCATGAAGAAGCTCCATGCAGATGGACTTTTAGAGTCTCTTGATTACGAATCATTTGACACGTGCGAACCATGCCTCATGGGTAAAATGACCAAGACTCCGTTCTCAGGAACAATGGAGCGAGCAACCAACTTATTGGAAATCATACATACTGATGTGTGCGGTCCAATGAGTGTTGAGGCTCGCGGTGGTTATCGTTATGTTCTCACCCTCACTGATGACTTGAGTAGATATGGGTATGTCTACTTAATGAAACACAAGTCTGAGACCTTTGAAAGGTTCAAGGAATTTCAGAGTGAGGTTGAGAATCAACGTGACAGGAAAATCAAGTTCTTGCGATCAGATCGTGGGGGAGAATACTTGAGTCACGAATTTGGCACACACTTAAGAAAATGTGGAATAGTTTCACAACTCACGCCGCCTGGAACACCTCAGCGTAATGGTGTGTCCGAACGTCGTAATCGCACTCTATTAGATATGGTGCGATCTATGATGTCTCTTACCGATTTACCGCTATCATTTTGGGGCTATGCTTTAGAGACTGCCGCATTCACTTTAAATAGGGCTCCGTCGAAATCCGTTGAGACGACACCGTATGAATTATGGTTTGGGAAGAAGCCTAAGCTGTCGTTTCTAAAAGTTTGGGGATGCGATGCTTATGTCAAGAAACTTCAACCTGAAAAGCTCGAACCCAAGTCGGAAAAATGCGTCTTCATAGGATACCCTAAAGAAACTATTGGGTATACCTTCTACCTCAGATCCGAAGGCAAGATCTTTGTTGCCAAGAATGGATCCTTTCTAGAGAAGGAGTTTCTCTCGAAAGAAGTAAGTGGGAGGAAAGTAGAACTTGATGAAGTATTACCTCTTGAACCGGAAAATGGCGCAACTCAAGAAAATGTTCCTGAGGTGCCTGTACCGACTAGAGAGGAAGTTAATGATGATGATCATGAAACTTCAGATCAAGTTTCTACTGAACTTCGTAGGTCCACAAGGACACGTTCCGCACCAGAGTGGTACGGCAACCCTGTCTTGGAAATCATGTTGTTAGACAACGGTGAACCTTCGAACTATGAAGAAGCGATGGCGGGCCCAGATTCCAACAAATGGCTTGAAGCCATGCAATCCGAGATAGGATCCATGTATGAAAACAAAGTATGGACTTTGACAGACTTGCCCGATGATCGGCGAGCGATAGAAAACAAATGGATCTTTAAGAAGAAGACGGACGCGGATGGTAATGTTACCATCTATAAAGCTCGACTTGTCGCTAAGGGTTATCGGCAAGTTCAAGGGGTTGACTACGATGAGACTTTCTCTCCCGTAGCGAAGCTGAAGTCCGTCCGAATTATGTTAGCAATTGCCGCATACTATGATTATGAGATATGGCAAATGGACGTCAAAACGGCATTCCTTAATGGTTTCCTTAAGGAAGAATTGTATATGATGCAGCCGGAAGGTTTTGTCGATCCTAAGAATGCTGACAAGGTGTGCAAGCTCCAACGCTCGATTTATGGGCTGGTGCAAGCATCTCGGAGTTGGAACATTCGCTTTGATGAGATGATCAAAGCGTTTGGGTTTATGCAGACTTATGGAGAAGCCTGCGTTTACAAGAAAGTGAGTGGGAGCTCTGTAGCATTTCTCATATTATATGTAGATGACATACTTTTGATGGGAAATGATATAGAGCTTTTGGACAGCATTAAGGCCTACTTGAATAAGAGTTTTTCAATGAAGGACCTTGGAGAAGCTGCTTATATATTAGGCATCAAGATCTATAGAGATAGATCAAGACGCCTCATAGGTCTTTCACAAAGCACATACCTTGATAAGATATTGAAGAAGTTCAATATGGATCAGTCTAAGAAGGGGTTCTTGCCTGTGTTGCAAGGTGTGAAATTGAGCTCAGCTCAATGTCCGACCACGGCAGAAGATATAGAAGAGATGAGTGTCATCCCCTATGCCTCAGCCATAGGTTCTATTATGTATGCCATGCTGTGTACCAGACCTGATGTAAACCTTGCCGTAAGTTTGGTAGGTAGGTACCAAAGTAATCCCGGCAAGGAACACTGGACAGCGGTCAAGAATATCCTGAAGTACCTGAAAAGGACTAAGGAAATGTTTCTCGTTTATGGAGGTGACGAAGAGCTCGTCGTAAAGGGTTACGTCGACGCTAGCTTCGACACAGATCTGGATGACTCTAAGTCACAAACCGGATACGTGTATATTTTGAATGGTGGGGCAGTAAGCTGGTGCAGTTGCAAGCAGAGCGTCGTGGCGGGATCTACATGTGAAGCGGAGTACATGGCAGCCTCGGAGGCAGCGCATGAAGCAATTTGGGTGAAGGAGTTCATCACCGACCTAGGAGTCATACCCAATGCGTCGGGGCCGATCAAACTCTTCTGTGACAACACTGGGGCTATTGCACTTGCCAAGGAGCCCAGGTTTCACAAGAAGACCAGGCACATCAAGCGTCGCTTCAACTCCATTCGTGAAAATGTTCAAGATGGAGACATAGATATTTGTAAAGTACATACGGACCTGAATGTAGCAGATCCGTTGACTAAACCTCTCCCTAGAGCAAAACATGATCAACACCAGAATTCCATGGGTGTTCGATTCATCACAATGTAACTAGATTATTGACTCTAGTGCAAGTGGGAGACTGTTGGAAATATGCCCTAGAGGCAATAATAAAAGGATTATTATTATATTTCCTTGTTCATGATAATTGTCTTTTATTCATGCTATAATTGTGTTATCCGGAAATCGTAATACATGTGTGAATACATAGACACCAACATGTCCCTAGTAAGCCTCTAGTTGACTAGCTCGTTGATCAACAGATAGTCATGGTTTCCTGACTATGGACATTGGATGTCATTGATAACGAGATCACATCATTAGGAGAATGATGTGATGGACAAGACCCAATCCTAAACATAGCACAAGATCGTATAGTTCATTTGCTAGAGTTTTTCCAATGTCAAGTATCTTTTCCTTAGACCATGAGATCGTGTAACTCCCGGATACCGTAGGAGTGCTTTGGGTGTACCAAACGTCACAACGTAACTGGGTGACTATAAAGGTATACTACGGGTATCTCCGAAAGTGTCTGTTGGGTTGACACGGATCAAGACTGGGATTTGTCACTCCGTATGACGGAGAGGTATCTCTGGGCCCACTCGGTAATGCATCATCATAATGAGCTCAAAGTGACCAAGTGTCTGGTCACGGGATCATGCATTACGGTACGAGTAAAGTGACTTGCCGGTAACGAGATTGAACGAGGTATTGGGATACCGACGATCGAATCTCGGGCAAGTAACGTACCGATTGACAAAGGGAATTGTATACGGGGTTGCTTGAATCCTCGACATCGTGGTTCATCCGATGAGATCATCGAGGAGCATGTGGGAGCCAACATGGGTATCCAGATCCCGCTGTTGGTTATTGACCGGAGAGCCATCTCGGTCATGTCTACATGTCTCCCGAACCCGTAGGGTCTACACACTTAAGGTTCGGTGACGCTAGGGTTGTAGAGATATGAATATGCAGTAACCCGAAAGTTGTTCGGAGTCCCGGATGAGATCCCGGACGTCACGAGGAGTTCCGGAATGGTCCGGAGGTGAAGAATTATATATAGGAAGTGCAGTTTCGGCCATCGGGAGAGTTTCGGGGGTCACTGGTATTGTACCGGGACCACCGGATGGGTCCCGGGGGTCCACCGGGTGGGACCACCCATCCCGGAGGGCCCCATGGGCTGAAGTGGGGAGGGGAACCAGCCCATAGTGGGCTGGTGCGCCCCCTTGGCCCACCCCCTGCGCCTAGGGTTGGAAACCCTAGGGTGGGGGGGCGCCCCACTTGCCTTGGGGGCCACTCCACCCTTGGCCGCCCCCCCCCTAGGAGATCCCATCTCCTAGGGCCGGCGCCCCCCCTTGGGGAGCCTATATAAAGGGGGGAGGGAGGGGCAGCCGCACCCTTGACTCTTGGCGCCTCCCTCTCCCCTGCTACACCTCTCCCTCTCGCAGAAGAACGGCGAAGCCCTGCTGCGGTGACTGCTGCATCCACCACCACGCCGTCGTGCTGCTGGATCTTCATCAACCTCTCCCCCCCCCCCTTGCTGGATCAAGAAGGAGGAGACGTCACGCTGACCGTACGTGTGTTGAACATGGAGGTGCCGTCCGTTCGGCGCTAGGATCTCCGGTGATTTGGATCACGTCGAGTACGACTTCCTCATCCCCGTTCTTTGAACGCTTCCGCGCGTGATCTACAAAGGTATGTAGATGCAATCCGATCACTCATTGCTAGATGAACTCATAGATGGATCTTGGTGAAACCGTAGGAAAATTTTTGTTTTCTGCAACGTTCCCCAATAGCCTCTACATCCACCAGTATATATGTACGTACACGTTCGCGACCAGAATGACAATGCTACGTACGCTTCGACTAGGTGGGTCCCGACTGTCAGGCACTTCCTTGCATGTGAAGATGTAGCTTGTGGGTCCCAGCAGTCAGGGGGAAACATTTTTTTCATGAAATACGGTGGCCCGTCTGGTGGGTCCCCGCTGTGAGGTGGAGGAATAATTATTTTGCACGTAATAAGGATGCACTTCCTTACTGCGACCGTGGACCCAGCTGTCAACCTCTCCATGTACAGTCCACGTCCAATGGAAGCCGTTCCTTGACCACGTTGACCATGCCACGCCGAGAGCACCAGGGTGGTGGACGACGGCGAGGACTAGGAAGGGGACAACGCGGAGCCGGGGAAGACGCGGCAGTGGATGCCCACACGTAGAGGAGTACGAGGGTTCACTGGTTCGCTACGGTGTGAGGCTGCCGTCGCCGCAGAATAACAGGGGGTGTGGGTGAGTAGAGGGATGGCCTAGCCAGCGGTGGGATTAGTAGGGGCGGTGAGGCCTCCGCCGCATCGCAGCCGGCCACGGGAGGCAGGAGCACGAGGCATGACCGGCGCTGGTTTGGGCGGCTGGAGCAAGAAGACCAGAGGTTGAAGAAGCACTACGACCGTTGGATGGACATGGTACGGTCACTGGAGCTAGAATCGTGCATATTGACTAAGTTGACAAAGCCCTCCGTCCCCGTCAACTTAGTAGGCCCACAAGTCAGCCTGCCACTATACTGGGTCCCAGCTAACATGGGGAGTATTCATTTTTTGTGCGTAATAAGGAGGCACTTCCTTGCGTGCGAAGATATAGCTGGTGGGTCCGAGTTGTTAGCGGCGGTAACGTTTGTTTTCACGAAATACAGAGGCCCTTTCGGTGGGTCCCTGATGTCAGGTGGAGGAATCATTATTTTGCGCGTAATAAGGAGGCATTTCCTTGCATGCGGCCGTGGACCTAGCTGTCGGCCTCTCCACATACAGTCCACTTCAGATGCATGTCGGTCGTTGACCATGTTGACCAGGCCGCACCGAGAGCACCAGGGCAGTGGACAACGACGAGGCCTAGGAAGGGAACGACACGGAGGCAGGGAAGACTCGGCAGTTGTTTCCCGTGCGGAGGGGAGTACGACTGTACGAGGGTTTACTGGTTCGTCTGCCGTCGCCGGAGAATAACAGCAAGTGTGGGTGAGTACAGGGATGGCTAGGCCAACGATGGGAGTACGGTGGGGCGGTGAGGCCTGCGCGGCAGCAGAGCCGGCCGCGGGGAGGAGGGAGCAGGTAGTCCCACCGGCGCTTGTTTGAGCGGCTGGAGCCGGAAGAGCAGAGATTGAAGAAGCACGACGGCCGTTGGATGGCCATCCAATAGTCACTGCTTGTGCATCAACCTTTTTTAGGAAAGCAACAAATCTGTGGAAAACAACATACAACCCATCTGCCATTATTTCTAATAATTTACAGCCCATTTGCTAATTATTAAGGTTTTTTTGGAGCCCATATTCTTTTTGTTAGCATTACAACCCATATTGTGGCCACGGTTAAAAAATTATACGAAATTTTGCATATTTCGGTGCGGTCCGAACTGTTTTAATCCCGAAATTTTGACTCACATTCAAACTGATTTTAAAAATAAATGTATATCAATATAAAATCCAACAAATTCTCCACGCATAAAAATTAATGTAATTGAAAATCTCGAAATGAAAAAAAAAAGATATTTGAAACTAATTGCCGATTTGATGTGTTTTAAAAATGTACATCCCATTTCTCATTACTGATGGGCCATTTTCTTGGCCAGCCGAATGAAAGCTCTCATCGTCTTGAAAGATTTGCAGCCCAACAGGCCTGACAAAGCGACTTACTTGGCAAATCACAAAAAACTGGGCTGTGGCCGTGGACCCAGCTGTCAGCCTCTCCACGTACAGTACTCTTCTGATGGAATGTCGTTGACCACGTTGACCATGCCGCGCTGAGAGCACCAAGGCAGTGGACGACGGCGAGGCCTAGGAAGGGGACGACACAGAGCCGGGGAAGACGCCGTAGTGGATGCCCACGCGGAGAGGAGTACGAGGGTTCACTGGTAAGGCTGCGGTGTGAGGCTGCCATCGCCGCAGGGCCTGGCTAGCGGTGGGAGTAGTAGGGGGCGATGAGGCCTCAACAGCAGCACAACCGGCCACTGGAGGCAGGAGCAGGCGGTCTCCCGGCACTGGTTTGGGCGGCTGGTGCAAGAAGAGCAGCGATTGAAGAAGCAGCAGGACCGTTCGATTCAAATCCAACGGTTACTACTGCTAGAATCGTTTGTTGACTAAGTTGACAAGCCCTGCGTACGCGTCATCTTAGTAGGCCCACAGGTGAGCCTCCCAACCGGTGCACCCCAGATGTTAGTGGGAGGAATCATTTTTTTCGCGTAATGAGGAGGCAGTTGATTGCGTGCGGCCAGGCCAGCGGAGGGAGTAGGGTGGGCCGGGGAAGCCTGCGCGACATCACAGCGGGCCACAAGAGGAGGGAGCAGGCAGTCCCGCCGGCGCTAGTTTAGGCGGCTGGAGCAGGAAGATCAGAGATTGAAGAAGCACGTCGGCCGTTGGATGGACATCCAACAGTCACTACTGCTAGAATCGTGTGTTCACTGACAAAGCCTTGCGTAAACATGTCAGCCTCGAAATCTGTGGCGTGTATAGCTCATTTGCTATTATTTTTATAATTTTTACTCATTTTCTAATTCATATGGAATTTATTGCACCCCGTTTTCCATTTTTAGAATTGCTAGCCATTTTCTGGTCAATACCAGGGTCAAAAAATTAACTAAATATGTGGGAAATTTTGAAAATTCGCAAATTTTTGCTGGGGAATGAAATATTCTTAATCCAAAAATTAATAGCCATATTAAAACAAATTTAAAAATAAATTAGTACTATTTCATGTTAAATCCAATGAAATACGTATAAGATATCAATGAAGAAAAAAACAAAAAAAGAAACTTATATCCCATTTGCTTTAAATTTTTTGGAATTTTCAACCCCTTTTGATATTACTTTTAACAGACATTGACCATACTCTTAAGCCAGGCCGGAATGCATCCCTCCTCGTCTTGAAAGATTTGCAGCCCAGTAATTCGGAGAAAACAAATAGGCCTAGCTTGGGTATTCTTCAAAAAGAAATATTGGGCTACCTATTTTCCCAAAGAACTGGTGCATGAGCATTTAGCTTTATTTATTTATTTATGTTTAGGGGACCATGAGCATGTACCTGGGCCGGATTCATGTGAGAGCCTCCCTTCCAGTTAATTATGGGCTTCTCTATTGGGCCTTCATCAGTGGGCTGCATGTTATCAACAAGTGGAAAATGTGTTCCGTATGAAAAATAGTATGCGCTACGTACGGTACGGGGCACTAAAGGATCGAACCATGCAACGACTTCCAAAACATTGTGTTTGTGATTCTAACAACACATTTATTCAACCAACAGACAAAATATACTACTGATTGTACATTGAAAACAGTAGCAGCAGCAGCAACCAGGGCTGGGGGCGCAACAAAAAGCAGTAAGCAGGCCAGAAGAGTGAAGACGCAACTCTCTCTTCCAAACCAAACATCAGCCATCATTACAAAAAGGCTACCAAAAAAGAACAAGTGTATGCATCAAACTAAATAAAGATCCTACTACACCAAGTGTACGCATCTAACTAACTGGCTCAGTTAGATGTTACTATTTATTAAGTTGTGGAGATTGGCTAACGGCTTGAACCAGATGGGTGCCTGACGGGGAAAACTCCAGCCAGCAGGTCGAAGTCTGATACTTGCGACCCTCTCTCCTACTTTGGGCTGCAGAGCATGGCGGCACATATCAGGGTATGGTGCATGCTGAGACACATGGTACGCTGTGTACACACAGTTTTGCCTGATGAACGAAACCGCGCTGCCATCATGATCCTTGCCGTCGGTTATCTGCTGGTTAATCAGATAATTCAGTCCGACAAACAGAGAGCATGTACCAAGGCTACTTACCAGCCTCAAGTCAAAAACTTCCGAAGGCCCAGAGAAGCTGGGATCCTGCTCAAAGACCTTGCAGTGACTGTGATTGTATTCCGTGAAACAACACGTCCAGTACGTGCGAACGATCATCAATCTTTCGCTGTCGTTTCATCGAGCCAGGAACCACCTGCAACTGCCATGCCGCTTTTCTTTGAAAGGTTCTGGGATTAGGAAGGGTAGGGACACCAGGCGGCCTACAACATCATATCAAGTTGGAGTCAAATAAAAAAGGGCTCTTGATTTAGTCAATCTTAAGAACAGCATGTTATGACCATGAATATTTTTTCAGCAAATGTTGATAGTAATATAAGCAAGCCATCATGATATCATAGGAAAGTAACATACTACTGTAACAGCCGTTTGTAGCGATGACTGGAGTAGGCCAGCAATACGTCCAGCCATAGAAGGAGTCGACAGCGTAAATGAAGCCCTTGTGTTCAATGACATCAGAGAACCATGGAGGATGTATGATCCTGCGATGGACGTGCAGATTTATCCACTTACCGCAGTGACCTGTCAAATAGGAGAGACCGCGGTTGAAGAACGCAATTAGCCTGAAGTCTTTATAATTCGCATATCTTGTGGGAACTTGGCAGATTACAACCTTGAGCAAATCAAACTTGGTATCATGTTGGCTACTGTAAGATTCCGAGTATTTTGGGCCGCGGTGCCAATGCAGTGCAGTGTTAATCGAAGGAAGGGGGATCAATCGCCGGGTGTAGACCTCCACGAGCATCTAGCTGCCGCGACCATTGACGAGCACCATCCAAGACATGGTCATGCCGACCCAGTACATACCGTCAACATAGTTGAGGCTGACAGGGATTGGATCGCAGTCAAGGGGGTTGATGCCCGCCACCTTACGATCGTTATGCTGCGTGACATGCCGTTTCTGAAGATCAGGCAGCATCAGCAATCAAGGAGCTGTCTTGAAAAGCTCCGTCCTGAGGGCTTTGAGTAAACAGTACAGCCCCGACGAGCACGCGGCGAGCGGCATGGTACTGAGATTGTCCACACGCGAAACAATGAGCTTGATTACCTCTGTGGGGAGCGAATTCCAGCCACTCTTTCGGTGGGCGCTGCTCGGTTCTGCCATTGTTAGTGCTTGGGTTTCGGACGAGGGGGGAGGCGCCTTAGCGAGGATGGAAGATTGGACGAGATTATGTGTGGACAAAGATGGAGAAGCGAATATGTGCTGCGGGAAGTGGACAGGTGATGATGACTACAGCATGCCGCTTAACTTACGAGACACATACCAGCAGCCTAGGGTCATGTCGATGCTAGACAACTTGCTTGAGTGATCACAGTACTGGTACTCCCTACAGTGCTATGCCCTAACTTGCTTGAGTAGAGTAGTATAGTAGGACTCTGCTCTACTACTAGCACCGGAGGAGTAGTATATTCTAATCTAAAATAGTTACAAACTTCAATGCTCGAGCATGGAACAACTACGAACCATGCTCAAAGACCGTGTCTACGTGGTGTTTGGACATGGGCGACAACCTCAACACCAACGATGCTGCTCTCGTTGCACCGTATGTGTTTCTGTCCTTCCTGTTCGAAATCGTGGTAGAATTCATGATTTATTTTGTGCTTATTCGGATTAAATCTCGTAGTAACTTGCTCATATATTCAACTGGCGCAACGTCCCCTACAGCCACTCCCGTTTCATGGACGGCCTGGTCGATGCCTCCAAGGAGCCCTTCGTCCACTGCTATGAGTGCCCGATGCCATTTTGTGGCTCGCCGGCGGACATGGTGCATCACCTCACGGATGCATGCAGTGGTCACTGTTGGCCCTTGGCGGAGAACATGAAGTACGAGACGTGCTACCCATTCACCATGGCGGAGTCACTAGAGGATCACCGCCGCCTGCTAGTCTCGGAGGAGGACGACGACATCTTCCTCTTGATCGTGGGCACCGGCGAGGCCCGCGGGGCTGCTGCCCTGTCTCTGTAATGTGCGTCAGAGGTGACGCCGCTAATGCTGAGACTGACACGAGGCTGATGTACGGGTGCGTGGTTAGTGTTACTACCCCTCCGAGTCGCGTGGGCGGCGACACTGGCCTCATCGAACGGACTTGGACTCTGGGGAGCTGGGACTATGCCGCCAATGTGGACTTGGAAAACTCATGTCATCCTTTACCCGCCGACGCGGTGCACGGGGACTCTAAGGAGGTTCACCTGGACATACGCATTATCAAGTTAAATGTTGATCATTAGTCTTCGCTCAATGTAATCCGTTGTCTAAGCATGTGGAGACTTCCACACAGGATCTTGCTCTATTGGAGTATCGCGCATGAATAAAAGTGTATCCGTTTATGGTTTAGTCTAGAATCTTCCATGTATGAATTTTTACTACAGTACTGGTGAAGGACTTACAATGAACTATTTCTTACATCTCCTC
Source organism: Triticum aestivum (assembly GCF_018294505.1). Lineage (NCBI taxonomy): Eukaryota > Viridiplantae > Streptophyta > Magnoliopsida > Poales > Poaceae > Triticum > Triticum aestivum. The sequence goes on from NC_057797.1 coordinate 574,432,814, forward strand.
TGCCCGCTTGCAAGTCATCCTGATTTAATCCCTCCGTCTAGGTGTATAAGGGCATGGTTAATATTACTTAATAGTATAGCCAACTGTTGACTATAAGAAAGTTCCATGTCATCTGTAGCCAACATGTATAACAGTCGATACTCAAAAACTAATTCTTAAAGATCATTTCTTGCAAAGCACAATAAGTGTTATTTCTTCTCAAGTTTTGGATGCAGGTTGAACAGTTGAACGCTTTTGTTTGCCAAAGATACCTTTTTATCTATTTCACTCAGATGTTTGTGAGCTCTAGAGATGAAATAATATCCGAAGAAACCTATGGATACCCATTACACATGAGATGACCCCCACATCCTTTGTCAAAATAAACAACTCCCCGATCAATGCATTTCACTCTTCGGTGCAATGCACGGGCACCTTACTACTATAGATTAGTACGACCAAAAATTGAACTAACATTATATATAGTACGATAAATGCTGAAGCATGTCACCTAAAATTATATCATTCAAAACTATGTTCAAATACGAATCCAACGATATAGTTTTTGTTGACATGCACTAACATTTTGTCAGTTAAATCTTCAATCAAATTCAATGGGGGACTAATAAACCACGACCGATGTAGTACAAGTGTAGAGGGCGGCACTGCACGGGAGTCTCACCTCTCACCCCGCTCGTGGCGTGGCAATAAAGCCGTCATATCACAAAACCCAACCAGTCCCAGTAATAAGTGGCCTGGTAAAATAAATGGACAAGCAACCATCACATCCCTCCGTCTTTTTTGCATTTCATCTCTCTGCATTTACTTTCTTTGGTTCATCTCGCACACTCGATCCCTAGCTACTACTCCGAGGGCCAGTTCTTTTGGCGGCTTCCCTAGCTTTTCCCACAAGACTAGTCACAGTGGAGAGTAACAATAAGGCGCCTCACTCATTTATTTGGGCTTCTAAACTACTACTCCGTCCTGGTTTATTTCTCACCATTGTAATTTGTGCTAAATTTTGACCAAAGATTTAACTGGTTTATTCCTCACCATTGTAATCCCTCTGTCTAGGTGTGTAAGTCATCTTATGAAAACCAAATAATCCCAAAACACTTAGGCGCGGTGCATTAACTTCTACCTCATTTCTTGTTTCTTGACATATCAACCAATAAGAGATAAAGAGTGTGCATGCTTTTAATGACTTGAGATATCAAAAACGACATGCAGTGGTTAGTTCATTGCATGCAATACTATTAATTAGCAAATAAACATTAACGTGTCTCGTTTTATCCTCCTCCTTGGTCACGGTGCACAGCCTAAGATGACTTACTCACCTAGACGGATGGAGTAGTGCATGTGACATGCACTAACATTTCATTAATTAAATTTATGATCAAAATTTGACACAGATTACAATAGGGACCAATAAACCAGGACGGAGGTAGTAGTTATGGGATTACTAATCTAGAAGCCTAAAAGAACTGGCCCCTGGTACTCCTACTAGTAGTAGTACTCAAGTTGGAATTCCAATTGCACGGCACAACTTGTTAGGCAAAAAATTTAATACAGGGTGTAGGAAGCGGTTTGGGAATTTGCATGCCTTTCCAACCAGTGAGATACTACATACAAAGTACGACAGAGAAATAACCACAGAGAAGAAAGCTAAAAGTAAACAATCAAACAAGCATTTTTGCATTTGTTTTGCATTGAATCGTTTCACAAGCTTGACTAGTGTTGTTTTTCTACTTTTACAAAAATTGCATCGTAATGTTAAAACGTGCATTTGCACGTACTAAGTAATAGTAGTACTCCCTCCATCTAGGTGTATAAGTCTTCCCTCCTTCTTGGTCACGGTGCACAACCAAAGATGACTTATTGACCTGGACGGAGTGAGTAGCATAGTCTGCAAGCATATATCGAGAGAGACGTGTAGTGCGATAGTATATAGTAAAGTTTGTGCTATATGCACGTACTTGCAAAATGTGTACGAATACACAAGGTTTCCAAACTTTCCCTTTTACATACTTAATTAAGGACGCTAAAAATTCCTGAACATTCGGGATTTATCATTTGCGTCCCAAAACTAATGAGATCGCCTTACGAAACAAAAATTATACTACTCCTAAAAGCCACAGCGCTCGCAGGAGGGTTTGCAGCGCGCCACGAGTGCCCTGGTGCGCGGCCATTTCCCAGCATGCCGACACAACGCCTCTTCCTCAGCCTCGCAACTCGCGAGGTGCTGATTGGCGGCTTGCCGCCGGGCGAGCGCGATCTCACGGTGTGGTGATCCGGTGCTAACAGGTACTCCTCACTGGAAGGGTGCACCCGGTCCACATACCGCCAAGCGTAGATGAGGCGCTTGGGCCCGACTGCACTCAGGGCATCGGCACGGGCGTCCTCCGCCACCCTCACGGCCCTCGCACGAGCCTTTTGCAAAAGAGCCAATTTTGGCATCGGCCTCCCAGGCAGCTTGTTCTGCGGTGCGCTTCTCTTCCTCGGCCTTCTTCTCCGCCTCTATTTTGGCGCGCTCTGCTGGAGGCAAAGCCTCCCACAAAGCGACATCCATTTCTTTCCAAAGCTCCTCAAGGCTGGGGGGCTCGGCGGGCAGTGCGGCGTTCTCCTCATAGCGGGGAGCCGACGCGTCCTCCGGCGCGCGTGCTGGTGAGATTGGGAACGCCGACGCGTCCTCCTCGACTAGTGGCAGCGAGGAACGGAACAGCGACGCATCGCGTCGCGGCGAGGAACAGAATGCCGACGCGTCCTCCTCAACTAGTGGAGGCGAGGAACGGAACGGCGACGCATCGCGTAGCGGTGAGGAGCGGAACACCGACTCGTCCTCCTCGACTAGTGGCGGCGAGGAACGGAACGGCGATGCATGACCGTCCGTGCGGTGCAGCGAGGGGCGATGCCATGGTGGTCGATGTGAGAGGGAGGGGGAGGAGATAGCGATGAACATGAATGTGAGGGGGAGGAGATAGCGATGTCATGGGAGGTGCAGTATTTATAGCGAGCAATGGCACACCTATGTAAGATATGGACTGAGATGCACTGACTTAACTGCAAGTCCAGTTGCATCGCTGACATGTGGGCCAGACCCCTGTTGGGCCCATATGTTAGTGACCCAATGCACCTGCAGTTAAGTAACAGCTACGTGGGCATATTTTTTGGAGTAAATTACGGGGGAGCGAAGGGGTGGAAATATTTCTGGTCACAACGGATTGGACGAGCATGGGGGAGGAGAGTCATGCATGCAGATTTTTTTACACGGGGTGGAGTGGTGGGATCGCCGGAGGGAGAAGGAGAGTTTGGCAGGCATATTGTTTCCACACATGGAGAGGAAAAGATTTGGAGACGAACGGGCTTCCTGCAGGTATGGAGAACGGTGCATAATAAGTCATCTTGCATGTCGGGCTAGGTATAGTCTCAAGTCATTAAAAACATACACGCCCCACACATGTTCATATTTCAAGGTGCACTAAATTATTGCATGCGATGATTAAGGCTGGCCATAATGGTGGTATCTTAGTTGGTATCATGCACACAGGAATAGCAAACATGCTGATGTGGCAAAGAAATAAAGAAGAGAGGGGGGTTAGAGTAACTAGTGTTCATGCACGCGGCGAGGAGGCGTGCTCAGCCGGGCCTGCAGCGAGTGCGGCCCTCTTGGCCGGCGCGTCGGTTCAATGCATGCGCTATGAGAGGTCGCGTCCGTGTCAGAGGAATCACTCCCTCCAGTCCTTTTTTGTTTGGGTATAACAAAATCTCGTTTTCCATTCACATTTTACAAGTAAAATTCGTGGACAAACTTTGACCCAAAGTACGATGGGGACTAGTAAACCAGAATGGAGGTAGTAGTTTTTTTAATCAAAGAAGGGTTTCCCCTTCCGATTTTCATTACTGAAAACTAGCATATAAATTGAAACCATAGTATTTGCCCTAGAACTACCAGGTTCAACATCTCGCAACGTAAACCCATACAACCTCTATCGCAAAAAAACCATACAACCATACGCCAAGGAGGTACATAGTACTATGAATTCCATTTTCGCTCCATACCAATCGTTCTAAAAACTACTTACTACTTATAACACGCCATTGAAAATCAGGACTCTTAACCCCGCTAAAAACGATATTTTAAATGTGGCTACTCGATCTATGGCAACTGGCGAGCCACCGCGCTCCAAGTCGTTCACCTATGGTCCCGACCATCAACTCCTACGGATCAAATTATCACGCGAGCTGACTATTCCTACAAAGGTGCTCCACCACGTACCCGGTACCCGCGAATGCAGCAATCGTGCACCTATGGTTTTAGGGTTTATTTGTTAACGTCGCCTTTACGTAACACTCATGTGTGCGAGACAGCGAGAGGCCAACTGCGTGCGTGCGCCTCTTCTCTTTGTATATGTACTCCACCGTTTGTCTGGTGTCCAAAAAATTATAATAACTACTAGCAATGTGCCAATGCATTGCCACACGATCAAAGTAGATTAATACATATTCACCGCTTTGATAGAAAAAAAAGTCTAGTTTTGAAATACGTATATCACTAAAAATATGTTATGTTTCACTCAAAATATATTCCTTTGGCGGTTTTGATGAGATAAGGGAGGAATGTTGTTGGTTTCAAGATTCGAGAAGTGGTATATGTCTAATTTCTACTCTTACTAGCAAGATGCCCGTGCGTTGCACGGAACATCAAGATCTTGTGGGAGAAAAGGATGAACGAGGTAAGGCCTTATCTATAAATGTGGCGAAGAGTGCGGGTAAATTGCCATATTTTCCTTCCTATCCGTCAGATATAAATCGGACGATCTACATTGCAGGATGGCAGGCCCACCATCATCACCAACTCTACTTTTTATCCCTATTCTTATAAAAAGCATTGTCGGTGATAATTGTGTGCCTGCCATTGTGCAATATAGGCCGTCCGATCTATATCTGACGGATAGGAAGGAAACTATGGCAATTTTGCAAAAAGATACTCACACCGCTCTCCACATTTGCAAATAAGGCCTTCCCTCGTTCATCCTTTTCCCCCACAAGATAAACTACTCATACAAATGCATCTTGATGTTCCATGCAACGCATGGGCATCTTGCTAGTTGTTGCAAAAAGCCCATGTGTGTGAGAGAGAGGGAGAGTGGAGGAGGACGGAGTGCATGTGTGACAAAGACACAAGGAGTGTGTGTGCGATAGGTATCAGCTTAAAATGAGGCGATAGTGTGTGTGTGCACGATCGAGAGGGCGTGTCTCAAGAAGGGAAGAAAAATCTACATAGATACAAGGAGCCGGAGTGTAACACCCCCAGTGTCATGCTACAGTAACCCTCTATAATTAAGCTAATCATTTATCCACAGTGCTTAATCACCTTTGTCCAATATCCCATTGGAAATTCCAGTCAATTCAAATTCAAGTAAAGTTTGAATTTGATTAAAAGTTGCTAGAAAAATGTTCATCATCTGTCAAAAATTCCATAACAATTATTTGTTAAGGAACACAACATCACTTTGGTGCAAAGATGAGCATTAGCAATTATATCAGCACCAATTCAGCATTTTTAAATGCTATCCTATTTATGAAAAATACCAAATGAATTCCTCGGGTCTCCAAAATAATTGTGGCACTGTCTATGATCACCAGGGATTTAATGGGACACCTCCTAAATTTTTTGCTAAGTGGAATAGTTGGCCAAATAATCCCCTTTCTCTCTCTGTAAATAAAAAAAGGGAAATAGAAAAGGGCCTAGCTACTATTGTGCACTTGTAGCCCAATGCTACAGTGCACAGCCCAGCCCACTCCCCCCCCCCCGCGGTCGTCCCCTTCCCCTGTTCACCCGACCAAGGCGCGCGCCCGCGCGGTCGCCGCCTGACCGCCTCGCCACCCCGCTGCTCGCGCCGAGGGGATAAGGCCTAGCCTCCTGGCCTCGTCAGCTTCCCACTTGCGCCGCTCTCCTCCCAGATCTCCGCCTCTCCCTCTCCCCTCAGATCCACCTCGCTCTCCGCCATGGCCAAGCGCCTTCCTCGCCGCCGCTCGCAGTAGACGCGACCACCGTCGTTCGTTTGTTGCCCCGGCAAGTCCTACAACTCCGTCGTGGTCCTATCCTTCCACTACGCCACTGGATCGAGCCCCAGACCCCCTCGTATCACCGCATTCTTCTTCTTCTCCGGCTCAGCCACTGCATCGTCCTCGCCTTCGATCTACGCCACCGGTCCTCCCCAAGCCCTCTGCCTAGACCCCACGCTCCCCCGGTCAGCCTCTGCACCCGATGCGCCCTCCCCAGCCTCCTCTGGTCGTCGGTAGCGCCCGTTCCACGCTCACCCGAATGCGCTGCTGCCTGGCCTTGTCGCCGGCGTGGCCACGGTGGCCTTTTCGTCCCGTGCGTGCCACCGTTCCACTTCTTGCGTCGAGTAGGCACCGTAGGAACCTCGCGCAGCTCCCTTTGCACCCCGTAGCACCGTTCCCGTACCTCGCCCGGAGAACCTCATCGCCGATGACCTTGATGCGCCCAGCTCCGGCCACCGCAGCCTCCGCCACCGTCGCAGATCGCTCTGCCGTCGTCTTGTCGTTCGAACAAGACCAGCCACAGCCCCGGAGATGCCCTGTGGGCGAAACCCGAAGCTCATCCGTGCCTCGCTGCCGCGTGAGAGCTCGTCAGGGCGGCTCCGGCGCCAGCGCTGACCTGGCCTGGGCGGGGCCCACCCCTGGGTCACTGCCTGTGGGCCTAAGGGCCCCAACTGGCCAAGTTGACCTGGTCAACTGTGCTGACTGGGCAGGCCCCAACCACTGACGTGCGGGCCCCACTTCTTAAATAAATAATTAAAATGGTTTTATAATTAAAAGTAATTAGTTTAGCTAATTAGTCACTGACATGTGGGCCCAACTTCTAATTAACACCCTATTCATTTAAAATAACCCACTGTTAGCCCTCGGTTTATGACTTGTGGGACCCACTGGTCAGTTTGACCTAGTCAGTGAGTCTGTTGATTGCTGACATCATCAGCACGTCATGCTGATGTCATTTTATCTTTTCTGTTAATTTAAATAAATCCAGAAAATGGTTTAATCTTTAGAAATTCATAGAATTTAAATCGTAACTCGGATGAAAAAGTTTTATACATGAAAGTTGCTCAGAACGACGAGACGAATCCAAATACGTGGTCCGTTTACCTGTCAGATGCCTCTAACTATCTGAACATGGAACATTCCCCCTCCGGTCATCTGTCTGACACAGGTCCGGAACCGGGAAAACTTTCCCGAATGCTATCCCCCTACACCGTTATCGTGTAGCACCGCATTAGAACACGTCTAACTCTGCATGTTGTCCTGTTATGCACTTGCTTGCTATGTATTTACTATTTCTTCCCCCTCTTCTCTCCGGTAGAGTCCGAGATCGCTGCCGCTGTGATCGACTACGTTGATGACGACCCCCTCCTTGCCAGAGCAACCAAGCAAGCCCCCCCTTTGATCATCCCGATATCGCCCATTCCATTCTCTCATGCTTGCATTAGATTTTGCTACTGTTATTGTTTTCACCTATTCTGATGCATAGCCTGCTTTTGTATCTGCTGTTGTACCTTACCTCCTTATCCTAAACTGCTTAGTATAGGTTGGTTAGTGATCCATCAGTGACCCCCACCTTGTCCTTGTTGCCCCTGCTTCATCATTGAAGACCCGATCAACGGGATCGAAGACCAGGCCCCGACATCGCACATCACTTTCCCCGTAGTTGCTCGACACTACTAGGTTACTATCGAGTGCCGAGGGTGAGCCCTCTACAGCACTTCTGATGTTAACCTGTAGTGTAGCTATTCGTTCGTGGTCATCGAGGGTGATTTTCCTCCTTCACCACTTCTAATACGGCTCTGTCGTGCAAACCCTCAAGTGTGAACCTCGGGGGTGGTTCCTCTTACGTTCACTTTGATGATTACATCAAGTGGAAATCATCGGGGGTGATTCCTCGGGTTTTCCCCTTGATGTTTGGACACACAGTTACTATGGTTACTATGACTTTACACTGAACCATGTTACTAAAGACGGGTCGACCCTGAGGGGTACTCGTGCGAGCTTAATTGCGGGTGATGTGGAGAAGGGTTGACCTAGAGGGTGCCCGCGAGATAATTACAAGGCGTGGCCGGGCATTCCTAGACCTTGCCGCAAGTCCTCGAGACAGGGAAACGGGGTCACATCTTTCGTGAGTCTCTGCTTGTTACCTCGCGTTCCTAATCCACTACAATTTGGATATTTGATCCGAGGGGCCTCTGGCCTGATAGCACTAACCATCACATGGGCATAGTATGGGCGTTCTGCGTCGTATACATTAGTCATAGTTTAATAGACGTCGGTGACTGAGCGGCGCGCGCCGGGTTGGACTGGTAAGCTCCTACTTTTTTAAGGAGGTAGCTAGGTCTGCTCACCGGCCGCCCACGCAACGTGCAGGAGTTCCCGGGGAGATGGCCCATGACCCTTGGGGGCATAGGTTTAGTCCGGCGTGCTGGCCTCTCTATTAAGCCTTGGTCGGGTTGCGGCGTATTGTTTAGCCGAGGCCGGGCATGGCCCAGGAAAGTGTGTCCGGCCGAAGTTAAGTGAGCGTGGTAGGTAAGTTGGTGCACCCCTGCAGGGAAGAAAACATCTATCGATAGCCTGTCCTACGGTAACGGACACTTGGAGTTGTATCCCGATCGATACAACTAGAACTGGATACTTGTGATGAGAATTGGATGGTGATGAGAATTGGATTGTGATGATAACTGGATAGTATGGCTCTAGGATGCCTTTCTCGCAGGGAGTCGAGAAAGGATCTCCGGCCAAGGTTGATAACACTACTACTTTACTTTATGCTACTCTAATCCCTCCTGTTGCTGCAAGCTGGTGGTTTCCAGAAGATGGTAGTCTTCGATAGGCTAGGCTTTCCCCTTCCCTTCTGGCATTCTGCAGTTTAGTCCACAGATACAACCCTTTCCTTTGATACAGATGCATACTTAGTTTAGATCTGATGTAAGTCTTGCGAGTACTTTGGATGAGTACTCATGGTTGCTTTGCTACTTCTTTTCCCCCATCCCCGATTGTTGCGACCAGATGACGGATCCCACGAGCCAGACGACGCCACTGATGACTACTACTACCCGGAGGATGCCTACTACTACGTGACGACCGCTGACGACTTGGAGTAGTTAGGAGGCTCCCAGGCAGGAGGCCTTGCCTTTTCGATCATTGCTGCTTTTGTGCTAGCCTTCTTAAGGCAATCTTGTCTAACTCATGTCTGTACTCAGATATTGTTGCTTCCGCTGACTCTTGTGTTTTCGAGCTTATGTATTCGAGCCCTCGAGGCCCCTGGCTTGTAATATAAAGCTTGTATTATTTTAATTTGTGTCTAGAGTTGTGTTGTGGTATCTTCCCGTGAGTCCTTGATCTTGATCATACACATTTTCGTGTATGATTAGTGTACGATTGAATTGAGGGTGTCACAAGTTGGTATCAGAGCCGACTTCCTGTAGGTAGCCCCCTTTCCAACTCCTTGGCCGAAGTCGAGTCTAGCCACTACAAAAACTTTTACTAACATGGCTATGTGGCGTACGGGCCCACAATGCCATTGGGTGGTATTAGGATCTTTTATTCCTCGTCTATACTCTGGGACTCTGATCTCTCATCTATTCGGGTTAAACATTTTACTAAATCTGACATTAGGTTCTCGTACCCACTTCCTCCCGGAGAGCCCCAACATTATCTATGATTGCTTGCTTCGCCAGAAGATTCTGCGGATACTCCTTGATGTTTCTTGAGACCCTGTGCCAACTGCCTTGTAGTTCCTAACCACCGATAATCCCCTTGAGTAACATCCTTGCCGCTTGTACCTTCATCTCTAGTTGCTCCTGTTATTACAAGATACCACTAGTACTCACTGTTGTTCCGAGAATCATTTGTGCCTTCTACTTTGCAGCTTCTTTTCAAACTACGGATAATTCACTTAACCGGGGTTCGTTCATCCCCAGTTGTTCGTATGCTTCATAAGATTATCTAAAATACTATTCGATCTTTCGAGAATCCTCTTCAAATTATTGCTCGGCAATTACTTGCCTGCTTACATTATGGATGCTTCTCTTATGTCTAGCAATATTCATTAGTATCATTTGACACCGTCATTTTGTTCCTATTGATTCAACATGTGAACAAATGCGCGCAATCATCAGTTGATCCTTTTAAATGATATTTCCGGCTCAGACGTCACTCCGGACATGAGCTGGTTCTCGGCAAACCAAACCTTAATTGATTGTCGATCTATATCTGTTCAACTTACTTGTCTTTTGATCAGAGCGTCTGCTTCTGATCATCTATTATGAAAAATATTATTTCCTTAGTAATTAAGCTTTGAAATTATCCAGATATTCTATAATCCGATGCCTTTGCACTATTTCTTCTTCTGGTTGAACATCAATACTCACATCAGTTTCCTTATGGTCCGCTATATCCGTTGGTGGATTATTATCTGGTTGTTCCTCCCTCATTCTCAAACCCTTGAGTTCTTCCCCTAATACATAGTGCCTTTGGTAAATTGTATCACCTACCTTCTGCTAGCCCGGCTCTACTTCTGCAAGTTTTTACTCCTGAAGTTTGCATTATACGTTCCTAAGATGCCCCAATGGGTTGAACCTATGCCTTCCCTAATCTGTGTGAACTCAAAAGTTATGCAGGTTATACTCTACTAACGTTTCGTCAGATAAAATTTCAACACTACAAATTCTTCGAAATTGAGAAGTGAATGAAAAGTTGTGTATTGAAGAAGTGGGAGTCGACCTCGAATTTGTGTTCATGCCCATGGACACGATGTAGATCTTATCATGGAAGCTTCTCTTAAAATTAATTATCCCCTTGATATAAGATCATCTTATATCTAGGATTTGATCCCTTGCAACCGTGGTTCTGACCATAATTGTTCCCCTTTGATTCCATTTCTCAGACAAGTTAAAGCACTTGTCTTCTGTAGATAAATGCATCTTCGCAACCTCTATTTTGATCTTCCATCGAGTATTACCCTCCGGTATCTCGAGAATAACAAAGGACTGTGTTGCTTCCTATGAGTCTTCATCTGGTAATACTCCTCAGCAATTTTAGATTGCCTCGGGTTCCGAGTTATTTATTAGTCACTCGAAAACACCGATAAGTGAATCCATTCCGCACTCCGATTCAATAACTCTAAGCTATTTCCGTTGCATACGAGTTTAATAATCCTTCAAGTCATTCCTAGCATGATCGACTATATCATTATCGTGCTAAATTTTAACTGTGCTGCCTGGTCCTTAATCCCGGAGCATAACTTTTTCAACGATGAGTGAAGCTTACGTCGATCTTCCTCATTTTATCAATTCACCTAGAACAACAAGCTTAATTTTGGGCTTGTGTCGTATTCGTGGTTCCAATAACCTTTCGCTTCATCATTCCTTTGACTTGATGTCATCGCTGATCGATTACATCTTCATGAAATATCTCGACAAATGTGTCGTGATCATCACCGACATTCTGAGCTGTCCAGGATATCAATCGAATTCATGATGAGAAATACCATCCTTGCCCCTCGATGATTTATGTTATCATCGAAAACATTCTTACCTTCCCCCAACACAAACTAGTTCATACAATTTTGAAAATACATCATTTTTGACATGACGATGGATTGCTGCTGAACCCATCGACCACGTCCTCATCTTTTTCCTGATAAAATTGCCTGAGATGTTCTAAAAATTCCTGATGGATCCTTTGTGTTCCCAAGGTCCGACCTTTCCCTGATGACCATGTCATTGCTATCCAAAAGCATGACTTTGTTACTCCGAACATCATTAAGAACATTGGAGGTGCAATGCTAAATGTTTCTTGATGACTTATCCAAACACCGTTGTATAGGTAAACCTCATAAATTCCTTGCTCCTTTGTCTAAATGGTTTAATACTTGGATCCCTATCATGCTCTGGCTTTCCTTGGGAAAGTTATGCTCTGATACTTGGGTATGAACACCTTTCTCCTTCCATTGGTCTGATTATCATAATAATCACATTTTCCTTTCCATTGATTTGTTTCACCTTTCTTGTAATCTAACTTGTCTGAGCAGAGATAAATCCCTGCTTAAGTAAGCCCCTCGAGGTACAATTTGTTAGTAAGACCTTGTTACTATTGTTGATGACATTTCGGTAGCCATCGATGGACGAGAACTTTGCCTATTGGTCCGCCTCGTATTAACGAGCAGGAAAATGATTCTCTTCGTCCCTCGCCCTTGGTACCAAACTTTGTTGCCAACATAATAGACAGGCTATCCTCTGACCTGCCTTGCTATCATGACCATGCAAGATGTCACTACTCTTCCTACCTTTAACCCACATGGTGGGCCCATGACCCACACTTCCATAGGATCGAAACCTGACTCTCATGTACACCATGTTGCCAAAGATATTCCTCGCTCTTGGCTCCGTAAGTAATTCATGAGCCACCTTCCTAGTGATCTATTCTAGTATCAGACACAATAATTTTTGTTGTTGTTGTTGCTCTGAACCCCTTTTCACCTTTTGATTAGGCATTGAATGATTGCCTGCCCGTTAAAACTTCTCATGGTACCCTCATACTTTGCTCTCGACATTTTATTTAAGTTCAACTCGAGAGATACTTCCGCCTCATTCCCTGATTTGTTCACCAAATAATTAACCCTATAAGGGTCAGTCCTCCCGAGGTTACTCTTTACTTCCCCACTTAAATCTCGGGACGAGATTTCTTATAGTGGAGGAGATTTGTAACACCCCAGTGTCATGCTACAGTAACCCTCTATAATTAAGCTAATCATTTATCCAAACAGTGCTTAATCACCTTTGTCCAATATCCCATTGGAAATTCCAGTCAATTCAAATTCAAGTGAAGTTTGAAGTTGATTAAAAGTTGCCAGAAAAATGTTCATCATCTGTCAAAAATTCCATAACAATTATTTCTTAAGGAACACAACATCACTTTGGTGCAAAGATGAGCATTAGCAATTATATCAGCACCAATTCAGCATTTTTAAATGCTATCCTATTTATGAAAATACCAAATGAATTCCTCGGGTCTCCAAAATAATTGTGGCACTATCTATGATCACCAGGGATTTAATGGGACACCTCCTAAAATTTCTGCTAAGTGGAATAGTTGGCCAAATAATCCCCTTTCTCTCTCTCTAAATAAAAAAGGGAAATAGAAAAGGGCCTAGCTACTACTGTGCACTTGTAGCCCATTGCTACAGTGCACAGCCCAGCCCACTCCCCCCGCGGTCGTCCCCTTCCCCTGTTCACCCGACCGAGGCGCGCGCCCGCACGGTCGCCGTCCGACCGCCTCGCCACCCCGCTGCTCGCACCGAGGGGATAAGGCCTAGCCTCCTGGCCTTGTCAACTTCCCACTCGCGCCGCTCTCCTCCCAGATCTCCGCCTCTCCCTCTCCCCTCAGATCCACCTCGCTCTCCGCCATGGCCGAGCGCCTTCCTCGCCGCCGCTCACAGTAGACGCGACCACCGTCGTCCGTTCGTTGCCCCGGCAAGTCCTACAACTCCGTTGCGGTCCTCTCCTTCCACTACGCCGCTGGATCGCGCCCCGGACCCCCTCGTATCGCCGCATTCTTCTTCTTCTCCGGCTCGGCCACTGCGTCGTCCTTGCCTTCGAACTACGCCGCCGATCCTCCCCGAGCCCTCTGCCCAGACCCCATGCTCCCCCGGTGAGCCTCTACACCCGATGCGCCCTCCCCAGCCTCCTCTGGTCATCGGTAGCGCCCGTTCCACGCTCACCCGAATGCACCGCCGCCTGGCCTTGTCACCGGCGTGGCCACGGTGGCCTTTTGGTCCCGTGCGTGCCATCGTTCCACTTCTTGCGTCGAGTAGGCACCGTAGGAACCTCGCGCAGCTCGCTTTGCGCCCCGTAGCACCGTTCCCGTACCTCGGCCAGAGAACCTCATCGCCGATGAGCTCGATGCGCCCAGCTCCGGCCACCGCAGCCTCCGCCACCGTCGCAGATCGTTCCGCCGTCGTCTTGCCGTTCGAACAAGATCAGCCACAGCCCCGGAGATGCCCCGTGGGCAAAACCGAAGCTCATTAGTGCCTCGCTGCCGCGTGAGAGCTCGCTGGGGCGGCTCCGGCGCCAGCGCTGACTTGGCCTGGGCGGGGCCCACCCCTGGGTCACTGCCTGTGGGCCTAAGGGCCCCAACTGGCCAAGTTGACCTGGTCAACTATGCTGACTAGGCAGGCCCCAGCCACTGACGTGCGGGCCCCACCGCTTAAATAACTAATTAAAATGGTTTTATAATTAAAAGTAATTAGTTTAGCTAATTAGTCACTGACATGTGGGCTCAACTGCTAATTAACACCCTGTTCATTTAAAATAACCCACTGTTAGCCCTCAGTCTATGACATGTGGGACCCACTGGTCAGTTTGACCTAGTCAGCGAGTCTGTTGACTGCTGACATCATCAGCACGTCATGCTGATGTCATTTTATCTTTTTTGTTAATTTAAATAAATCCAGAAAATGGTTTAATCTTTAGAAATTCATAGAATTTAACTCGTAACTCGGATGAAAAAGTTTTATACATGAAAGTTGCTCAGAACGATGAGACGAATCCGAATACATGGTCCATTTACCTGTCAGATGCCTCTAACTATCTGAACATGGAACATTCCCCCTCCGGTCATCTGTCTGACACAAGTCCGGAACCGGGAAAACTTTCCCGGATGCTATCCCCATTCACCAGTATCATGTACCACCACGTTAGAACACATCTAACTTTGCATGTTGTCCTGTTATGCACTTTCTTGCTATGTATTTACTGTTTCTTCCCCCTCTTCTCTCCGGTAGACCCCGAGACCGCTGCCGCTATGATCGACTACATCGACGACGACCCCCTCCTTGCTAGAGCAACCAGGCAAGACCCCCCTTTGATCATCCCGATATCTCCCATTCCATTCTCTCATGCTTGCATTAGATTTTGCTACTGTTATTGTTTGCTCCTATTCTGATGCATAGCCTGCTTTTGTATCTACTGTTGTACCTTACCTGCTTATCCTAAACTTCTTAGTATAGGTTGGTTAGTGATCCATCAGTGACCCCCACCTTGTCCTTGTTGCCCCTGCTTCATCATTGAAGACCGGATCAAAGGGATCGAAGACCAGGCCCCGACATCGCACATCACTTTCCCCTTAGTTGCTCGACACTACTGGGTTACTATCGACTGCCGAGGGTGAGCCCTCTACAGCACTTCTGATGTTAACCTGTAGTGTAGCCATTCGTTCGTGGTCATCGAGGGTGATTTTCCTCCTTCACCACTTCCGATACGGCTCTGTCATGCAACCCCTCAAGTGTGAACCTCGGGGGTGGTTCCTCTTACGTTCACTTTGATGATTACATCGAGTGGAATTCACCGGGGGTGATTCCTTGGGTTTTCCCCTTGATGTTTGGATACACAGTTACTATGGTTACTATGACTTTACACTGAACCATGTTACTAAAGACGGGTCGACCCTGAGGGGTACCCGCGCGAGCTTAATTGCGAGTGATGTGGAGACGGGTTGACCTGGAGGGTGCCCGCGAGATAATTACGAGGCGTGGCCAGGCATTCCTAGCCCTTGCCGCAAGTCCTCGAGACGGGGCAACGGGGTCACATCTTTCGTGAGTCTCTGCTTGTTATCGCACGTTCATAATCCACTATGATTTGGATATTTGATCCAAGGGGCCTCTGGCCTGATAGCACTAACCGTCACGTGGGCATAGCATGGGCGTTCTGCGTCATATACATCAGCCGAAGTTTAATAGACGTCAGCGACTGAGTGGCGTGCGCCGGGTTGGACTGGTAAGCTCCTACTTTTTTAAGGAGGTAGCTAGGTCTTCTCACCGGCCGCCCACGCAACATGCAGGAGTTCCCGGGGAGATGGCCCATGACCCCTGGGGGCATAGGTTTAGTCCGGCGTGCTAGCCTCTCTATTAAGCCTAGGTCGGGTTGCGGCGTATTGTTTGGCCGAGGCCGGGCATGACCCAGGAAAGTGTGTTTGGCCGGAGTTAAGCGAGCGTGGTGGGTAAGTTGGTGCAACCCTGCAGGGAAGAAAACATCTATCGATAGCCTGTCCTACGGTAACGGACACTTGGAGTTGTATCTCGATTGATACAACTAGAACTGGATACTTGTGATGAGAATTGGATGGTGATGAGAATTGGATTGTGATGATAACTGGATAGTATGGCTCTGGGATGCCTTTCTCGCAGGGAGTCGGGAAAGGATCTCTGGCCGAGGTTGATAACACTACTACTTTACTTTATGCTACTCTAGTCCCTCCTGTTGCTGCAAGCTGGTGGTTTCCAAAAGATGGTAGTCTTCGATAGGCTAGGCTTTCCCCTTCCCTTCTGGCATTCTGCAGTTTAGTCCACAGATACAACCCTTTCCTTTGATACAGATGCATACTTAGTTTAGATCTGATGTAGGTCTTGCGAGTACTTTGGATGAGTACTCACGGTTGCTTTGCTACTTCTTTTCCCCCATCCCCGATTGTTGCGACCAGATGACGGATCCCAGGAGCCAGACTACGCCACTGATGACTACTACTACCTGGAGGATGCCTACTACTACGTGACGACCACTGATGACTTGGAGTAGTTAGGAGGCTCCTAGGCAGGAGGCCTTGCCTTTTCGATCGTTGTTGCTTTTGTGCTAGCCTTCTTAAGGCAATCTTGTCTAACTCATGTCTGTACTCGGATATTGTTGCTTCCACTGACTCTTCTGTTTTCGAGCTTATGTATTCGATCCCTAGAGACCCCTGGCTTGTAATATAAAGCTTGTATTATTTTAATTTGTGTCTAGAGTTGTGTTGTGATATCTTCCCGTGAGTCCTTGATCTTGATCGTACACATTTGCGTGTATGATTAGTGTACGATTGAATCGAGGGCGTCACAGGGAGAGAGACATGTATGTGATGGTGGAAGCACGAGTGTGCGGGTGTATAAACCTATCTAGAGGCTAGCTAGTCGATAAATGTTTGTGAGAGAAATACGGGTCGGGTGCAAAAGCGAGAATTTTGTGTGTGAGAGAGAGAGAGACGGTAGTCGGGAAGGGGAGTGGAAGCTGGAGTTGTGTGTATGTGTGTCTGTGAGAGAGAGAGGAGACGGTAGTCAGGGTTGTCTGGTCGGTAAACAAATGAATAATGTCAGTCTGGGATGGAGACGAAAAGGAGACCACAACAAATGTTGTGTCTACAGGAGAGAGAGAGAGAGTAATTTTAGTGGTATGAGTCATATGTAGAGACATATAGGGTGTGTGAGAGAATCCCATAGAGAGAAAGACAAAGTGAAAGACGAGTGGAGACTGTGTGTGTGGCGGTGAAAAAGAAAGCTTAGGTACCGAGTGATACCAGAGAACAGTAGAGACGTGAGAGATAATGAAAACTGTGTAATGTATAATGATAGGGAGAGTGTGACACTTCTCAAGGGATACGTCGAGAGACCATGTTTGCGAGGATAGGAGAAACATGAAGTGAGCGTGCGGGTGAGCTGGAGAAAAGAGAGTGATAGCTACCTGAAGGAGCATGCATGCGAGAGAGATGGGCGTGAAAGGACTGGACAAAAAAGGGATTCAAACATTTGAATTCGAGATGATGATACATGTAATCCATACTCGAACCAAAATTGATCTATCAAACATGCATACTCATATGAATTCACGCACATCTATGTTATTTAATATGTAGATATTACTGATCCATACATTTTAGTAGAACATAATTTGGTTAAATTTTTTCGAATTCAACCTTAAGATTTCGAGATCGTTGTATTTGTAAATCATATTATACATATAAAGGAGCAGAATTCTTTGTTGTGCTTTTGAAACTATATAAAAATGATGTATATGGAATGTAATTCCAATTGAAATGGATCCCACCTGAAAAAATAGAATACAAACGGGATTCATATTGAGTTGGCACGGTAAACATGCACTCTGCAAAATTTGAACGAAGCAGGGAAAGTCGCAGTAACCGCCCGAAACCAAAATCTGCGAGATGGAAATCACTACTGCCTATCCCTGCCACGCAAAGCCTATCTGCTTGGATTTCTATAGGTTTTGATAGGGGTAGGTTTGTAATTTCACCCAAACGTGACGTAACCGCCTCTCACCCAGATTCATACACGGTGGGCACCAAAACACAGTGTGTCCTCAGCGGAAATCGACTCCCTCCCCGATTCATATTCATACACGGTGGGCGCCGAAAACAAACTCTCGTCGGCAAATATTCGGTGTATGCGAGATTACCGTCCTATCCCCGACTGACTAATGTTGATGTGATGTAGTAGAAATTTGAAACGGGGGCTAAGTTTGTAAATTTCCTTGCATTTGAGACAAGCACGCCCTGAATACATGGTTCCCCCCTTCCTCTCTACCCCCCTTTTCCCCATTCATACTCCGTGGGCGCCAAAACACCCTCTCCACCCCACCCTCCTCCGTCCGCCGCCGTCCGCCTCCCCATCCACCGCCGTCCTCCTCCACCATGCCAGAGTTGATACCCCGACGCCGCAATCCATTACAAAAGATTGACCTCTCTCATCCACGGCTTCGGACCGGGATCCTTGCATCCCGTCCTCCCGCTTCATCCCCGGGATCCTACGACCGTCTCGTCCACCACGCCCCGCCGCCACCGTCTACCCTTCTAGATCTGCTTTGCCGACAGCCATCGCTATCGCAGCACCGTCAAATTCTCAGCATATGCGTACACGGCGCCGCACCAGAGGCGGTACTCTTTCGTATCTGCTAAACTTATTTATCGCAGCAAGAAAATAGATCGCCACGGCTTTACTCTGATTTCTTGTCTTGGTTGCAAAGTTTCCTTTGTCCGGTTTGCACCTTCAGATCTGCCATGGCATGCTCAACACTATACTCCCAATGCTTATGGTTTTCCCGTTTTATATTCCACACTAGTTAAAACACAGTAGAGTAAATTTCAAAATTGGGTCAGTCGATTTTTCAGAGCTCGCTGGAGTTTGCCGGTGCGATCGAAGGGGCTCGGGTGGTTGTGGGTCCTCGCCGAACGAAGAAAACTCGACGCGGGTGGGGGTTGGGGCGGGGGTGGGGGTGGGGTGGCGGAGGAACACAGGCGGTGGGGGGCGGTGGTCCAGCCGGCGGTCCATGCGGTGTTCTGTATGGGAAGAATCAGAGATGAGGAAGAAGAAGGGTTAGGAGACATAGGATCTTCATCCAACCGCCTGAAATGGTCGAGAGACAGCTGGGAGTTGCATTCTTAATGCGCTCTGGTTCATCATGTGTGGGCACTGCGCAACCAACATTTTATTATCCAAAATCTACTTGCTCTTCTTTACCATGTTCCTCTTCCGTTCTTCTTTAATATGTACTCTCTCCGTTCCTAAATACAAGTCTTTGTATAGATTCCACCATGGACTACATATGGAGCAAAATGAGTGAATCTACACTCTAAAATGTATCTGGATACATCTGTGTGTGATCCATAGTGGAAATCTCTACCAAGACTTATATTTTGGAACGGAGGGAGTATGATAGTAGTACAATATGTTCCTTGTACTGAAGATGAGCAGGGACATTTGCAGTGCAGAGGTCTATACGGTCGGTTGTGATGGACACTTTGAGCCTCTTTGATTCGTAGGATCTTGTAAACATAGGAATAGGATTTGTAGTGGCCTGCCCACTTGAATCCTATAAGAATAGCAAGGAAATGCGGGGAGTTGTGTCGCCTTTGATAGTTACACTGATATTAATAGTACCGCACCTTCACTTGAAGAGAGCTGGTATCCGAAGCCTTTCTAGCCGTACCGGCAATACTAGCACATATATTCCAGCAAGTTCTACTTTGCTGATTTTACTCTGATGCTTAAGGTTTTCCCATTATATCTACACTATGATCTGTGTAGCTGCTTTGTGTCGCACTAGCAGCAGTCAACTCTTGAAGCTAAACACTGCAATGACTTACAAAATTGGCACCAAGGCATTGAGTTCCATTCTGGATGCAATGAAATGCATACGCTCCCCACCTGTTGATTCTTGTTCAGAATATGATCCTAATGACTATTCTAACCTCGAGGAGTCAAAGGCAGATGGCCTGTCATGTTCCCCCATCAAGGTGCCTGTTCTAATTTGGCAATGTTTTATTGATTGTGGGTATCTTGCATATGTTGTCTTGCATTTCTTCTACTTTGTTGCACTGCCATCTGCTTAGTTTACTCATCATATATGTCGAGATGCCATGCACATCCATTATCAATACATATTCCATCTGTCATCATACCATGTTTTTCCACTCAAATGTTGTTCTTGTGCATCAGACATCAAAAAGGAAGAGGGTGATTGCCAAACCTGAAGGAGCACCAGCAAAGTCCTTGAAAAACGTGGTGGTGCCGGAGAAATCAGACAGCACCCCACTTATATTGGCTGTACAACCAGTGACACAAAACGTAGGACCGACTCCAGCAGACTGTACCCATACTTCACTGGCCACACCACTAGCCCCACCACACAGGACCTGCACTCCAGCAAAAGGTATATACCGATTTCATTTGCCATAGCACCAGCTATACCACAGAAAAATCCCACTCCAGCAAAAAGTACAGCAAGTCCACCGGCCGAAGACCTATCCCAACTGCAGAGATGGCCAATTCCTGCAGATTGGAACCCCATTCCATTTATTCCCAGTTTAAAAGACAATGCTTTCAATGTTGTTAGGGACTATGTGCATATATTCCCATTATGGGAAGATCATTGTGAAGACAAACACCATTTTCACATCTTCCTGGCCAACTTACGTGTAAGTGCTATTATTCATGGTTATTATTTTCCTGTTTTCTGCTGATTGAACACATCAATGATTTACATTACATTATTGTAACTAGGCGAGGGTCAATATGGATAGTCATGATGAGCAAAGCTTGCTTGTGCTTTTCAAGGAAGCATTGCAGCAGTATCGGTGTTACCTGAGGAAATCACACTTTGATGGCAAGTCTATAAACGAATTTCCGGTGAAGTCTCCTGTGCTAAATTTAGAAGACATTGAATGGAAAAACCTTGTTATGCACTGGTCTCGTTCCCAGGATGAGGTACTATCTATGAAATCACATGACAATTTGAATTTCTACTTTTCTGCATGTGCCTTACGGATCATTTTTGCAGGAAATCTGCTCGAAGAAGAATTCCTGTTTGACAAGAACGATAGGATATCGCAAATATGTTGCCCGCTGCTTTGCTCTTGTTAGTACCTGTTGTCCTGTATCACTGTACTTGCATACATACCTGGTTCATTATGGGACAGCAGTATGCATGATAGCTTGCTTATCAATTGTTCGCTCCAAATTATCTAATCTATATGAGTGGTTACATTAGTGTAGAATATATCCAATGCCGATATTTTTTTAGCTCTGCATTGTTCTTGTAAGTACATGATGTCCTTTATCAGTGTACTTATAATGACAGGTAGTTGTTCATGTACCATCACACTGCAGCTTATTTTCCCTTGCCTCCATTTTCTACACATTGGATCTATATTTACTCTTACCATAAGGTTGGTACTGAAGAAGTTTGGTTTTTCATTGCTCTTGGTTGTACCTTTTGCCTGTATCGCTGCACTTACATTTATAGCTACTTGGTTATGTAGCATCACTCTTCATCTTATCTTAAATATTCTCCATTTTTCGTATATTATCACATCTATATTTACTCTTAACAAAATGTAGAATAAAGGCAATGCTTTTGAAGAAGATTCTGTGGTAAACTTCTTGAATTGCCCCCCCCCCATCAGCATGGACAAGGCCTTTATAGAGCCTGTCTTCACCAATAATGTAAGTTTGTCCATCTCAAGCCTTCAAACTTTGTTGTATATATTTGGTTAGGCATGACTGCAACAGTTGTTTATTTTTGGTGTTTGCATCAAATTGCTTGTTTAAATTTTATTATGTAGTTCATAAACAAAAGTTTGTCCTTTCTTAATTTAAGTTTTCAGTTGTACAACCAAGTTCCTTCTTCATACCATGTAAATTAAACTATACAGAGCAAGTGATCTTCTTTTGCACTACATGTATGCTTCTGTTCTTCATCCGTAATCCAGTGGTGTGGTGAACCTACCCACTACAGCACAATGTCATATTCTGCAATGTCTTAACTATGAACAATGTCATATCATTCTACTATTATTTAAACCGTCTCTTTATTTGCTAATCTAAAATGGTATAAATTGACAGCACACTAACCATCGATACTTATGAGTTCTTGATCTGTAATCCAGTAGTGTCGTGAAGCTGCCAACTCCTTCACAATGTCATTTCCTGCCATGTCTTGACCTGAACAATACCATATTGTGTTAATGTAATTTTAAACTGTGTCACTTTATTCATTAGTAAGAAATGTGATGAATTGTCAGCACTGATACTTTTATGTGCAATACCTGTCATTTGTCTGCTTGTTTATCTTTCAGAGTGAGGAAGATATAAGTGTTGAACAAGCGTAGTCTCATCATCTTGCTCAGCTGCTTGCGCTACAGCTCCCCAGCAGGGCTAACCTTTCTTGAACTCTATTGAAGTGTTGTCGGTTTTGTATATTATTTTGTCAGCGTGTTTATTTGCACTGGTGGCAATCTTTGATGCCCAGTGTATGTAATCTGCTGTCTGCTTGTGCTTTATTATCATAGTGGCGAACTTTGATGCCCAGTGGATGTAATATGCCATAATTTCTTTATTGTATAGTCTAGGTTTTTTCTTCTTCATGATGTTGCAGTTATTTTACTGTATATATCCTATCTTCGCAGTAAACCGGCCAAACCGTAAAATTACGGTACATAATCGGGCCGTCATGCAATCACGATGTAGGTTGGGCCTGAAACATGCCGAACAGCTCACGGGCCGGCAGCAGCCCAAAATGAACCCCAGCCCATGATTGTGCGAATCAAATCATGGGCTTTTAATAGGCCAAAATTGTCTCGGTCCTTGTTTGGCCCAATCAGATATCGGCTGTGAGCAGGCCGGATGCAAACCGGGCCGTAGTTAGGCCCAACTATATGACGGGCTTTTAACAGGCCAAAATTAATATAGGGCCGAAATGTTAAACGAGCCCTTAACAGGCCAATACTAATATCAGGCCGAATTACTAAGTGGGCCTTTAGTAAGTGGGCCCAAAAGCATAGTTTGCAGTTGATGGGCCGAATCTGATATGGGCCATAATTGAGCCCAAAGCCTCTTAAAGGGTCGGACCTGATCTGGGCCATAATTTGGCCCAGAACGTGGTAGGCTTTTAACGGGCCGGATCTCATATGGGCCACTATTAGGCCCGGAGCGTAGCGGGCCATTAATGGACCGGATCAAATATGGGCCGGCATTTGGCCCAAAACATGGCAGCCAGTTAATGGGCCGGCCTACTAGGGTCCTCAAAATCTTATGGGCCTATAGCTGGGCCGGCCCATTAATGTCGGTGAAATCTCGTGGGCCTTTAGCTGGGCCGGCCCATTATGATCCGCAAGAATCTTGTGGGCCTTTACCTGGGCCGGCCCATTATGGCACACAAAAATCTTGTGGGCCTTTACCTGGGCCGGCCCATTATGGCCCGCAAAATCTTTTGGGCCTTTAGCTGGGCCAGCCCATTATGGTCCACAAAATCTCGTGGGCCTTTAGCTGGGCCGGCCCATTATGGTCCGCAAAATCTTGTGGGCCTTCAGTTGGGCCGGCCCATTTAAACTTGATGGGTCGGTCCATGTGTCAACATATCATAGGCGCGTCTTGCCCATTGGATGAGTGAGACTTGTGCCAACATGGACCTGACACGTGTCTCCTCCAGCCAATGATGATTTTACACGTGGAAAATCCCCATTGGTCGGGGCTGCTAACGGGTTATCGGATCCAAAACCCGACCCGATAGCTTAACGATGTTCCGTTGCGGTGGATGCCACGTGTCGGTCACCCTTGACAAAAGCACTTCTGTGACGCGCAATTTATCGTCATGGAAGTGGACACTTTCGTGATGATGATTTTGGTAATGTCATGGAACACTTCTTCGACAGCACAGGTATGACTATCTTGATTCTGTCATAAATTTGTCATGGATGTACATGCATGACAAAAAAACGCGACCTACTGTGACAAACACGTATCATCACGGAAGTGTATTTTTTGTAGTGCCTCCAGCACCGACCTTAATTATAGTAAAATTGCAGCAGCCGAGGCATTTGAACCGTCGCCCTCCCTCGTCCACCACCATCTCCACCCACCATTACTAAAATTTTCAGTAGCCACGACATATCCTCAAATGCCACCCCCTCCACAGTCCCCCACCCCCTCCCCCCTCGAACCCTAGCTCACGACGGCCGCTGACACTGCCGCCAACCCCTGCCAGTCTGCCCGTTCCTCCTAGCTTAGATAATAAAGTTCAGGTTACCCAGCGATTCCCATACCATCGCCCCACTCCCCCTAAGTTTTTAGACGAGGCATGCGGTGTCCCTCCCCGCTAGATCCACATCCCCTGCTCCAGAATTCGCAGCCTAAGCTCGACCACGTATCCTGGGGAGCCCGACGAGCGTTCAGCCAAGAAGAGGTTTATCATGGCCTCTCCGGTGGACATTGGTGAGGTGGCCGCTGTTCTCCCCGACCCATCGATCCCGGAGCAACACTTGGCCGTGGAAGCCAGCGAAGACATTGACTACGTTGCCATGCCGAAGGCTTCATGTCAGCGGGCTAGCGTATTACTGTATCTCGGGAAAACGGGCTACGACATCAAGCTCGTCCACACCAACGGCTTCACGTGGGCCATGTCACGGGTTAAGTGGTCCATCCCCAACCCCTCTGGTTCAACCGCCATCGATCTCTTCGATGGCCATGCCGCTGATCTCCTCCGCCAAACAGTTAAGGATTTGCGAGCTTTATACGCCATCGAGCCCATTTTATCATTTCTGAAGGACATGTTCTACGGTGGCGGCTTCAGATCCTTAATTGCCAAGTCAGATCTCATCGACCACGACCACGAGAAGGGCACCCATGAAGTTTCTTCCAAGGTGAAACAACCCATCCGTGACATCAGAGAGGGCACCATGGGTCTGTGCTCTTCCAACTAGAAGGATCCCGCCCATGCAATGTGAGGCAACATTCTATCAGCAAATCTTAAATTTTCTAGCTTGCCAACATGTACCTTTTGTTGTAGTAGCATTTGTCGTGCGGTGCTTTAACTGTGTTGTATTTAACTATTTCAGTTATGCAAAAATGTATTGTTCAATAGGTCTATGTGATGTTTAAGTATGAATTGTCCACTTCAGTTTCACGAATGGCTATATTTGGTTGTTTATAGTGAGTAGATGCCTTGTTTATCTGTATTTGGTTGTTAGGTTGGTTGGAGTGGGCATTTTTCAGTTATCGAGCAGATGCCTTGTTTATCTGTATTTGGTTGTTAGTTTGGTTGTAGTGAGCATTTGTCCAGTTATCAAGCAGATGCCTTGTTTATCTGTATTTGGTTGTTAGGTTGCTTTTTTAGCATTTGTCCAATTATCAAGCAGATACCTTGTTTATCTGTATTTGGTTGTTAGGTTGCTTTTTTAGCATTTATCCAGTTATTAAGAAGATGCCTTGTTTATCTTTATCTGCTTGTTAGGTTGGTTGCAGTTAGCATTTGTCCAGTTTTCAAGCATATGCCATGTTTATCTGTATTTACTTGTTAGGTTGGTTGCAGTGAGACTCGGTCCAGTTTTCAATAGCTATATTTGTTTGTTATACTCTTCATGTATGCCTTGTTTATTTCAGTCATTCACAATGTGTTGTTCATCATGTGCAAGTCAAAACTGTGCCGCTCGACTACATCAATACCAGTTTGAACGGCTATATTTGGTTCTAGTTACTCCTGGTGTAGTTAACACATGCCCTTTATTTCAGTTTTACACATCTATCCAGTGTGATGTTTAAGAATTACCTACGTTCTATTCATTTTCAACAATACCAATTTGAATTGCAATATTTGATGGTTGTTAAGCCTGTTGTCGGTAACATTGCCTTCCATTTTATATCTGCTTTAACAGCATGCTGAAACCAACACATTCAAGCTATCATTTGGAGATGATGTTGTTTACCTTTGCTATATTTGTTTGATGTTAAGATTGTTGTACTTATCATGCCTTTCCACTATTTATGCAGGACAACAACGGGAGTGGCCACCATTTTCCGCCAAGGTTAGCTTCATCCCTCGGCTTGTACTCCCCCGCCGTTCCATAATGTAGTGCATATAGATCTAGGCCTGGACACTAGTTAGCTTCTAATATTGACTTGTTGCTTGTAGGTACATATGCCCTTGGCAAGGATCCACACATCGACCCTTTTTGCGTATGGGGCAATGAGATATTGATGAACAAGCATCAAGTGAGGAAACTGATAAGGATTATTAGAAAAAAGATATGAATGGTGGCAAGCAAATTATTTGTTTATGCTCTATCCAACACAACAGTGAGCTGTAGGATGGTAATTACAAACTCTGCAGCCTTCTCTTTTTACTGCCCCATAATGAGTTGTTAGACAACAATGTCTGAATCTTTTACATTCCCAGTGGTTCCTGAAGCAGTTCGCTCAAGATTACCTCGCAAAGTACATGATTGGTGGACACACAATGAAGGTTAAAGTATTTCATCCAGACTACAATGAGCATCGAGAAGTCCTAATGAAGACAGTGAAGGACGGATGGGCAGCCATCACAAGGGGTTGGCCTAGAGTCATGCGCGCATTACGCATGGAGGAGGGTACAATATGGGCATTCCGCTTCACCTTCTCTAGCAACCAGAATGTCTTTCGCCTCTCTCTTTACAGTCTTTAGTACAATTGTGTTCATCATTCTTTACTTGCTGCTTCTGTAGTTCTTAAGTATATGTACCTGTGCATCGAATTATGCATTGTGGTTGAACCTATATTTGCAATAAACATGGTTGGATATGAAATAAGTGATTGTGTACTTTCAAATTCAAAACATGTGATTTTTAAATTAGGGATTACACTGCACATGGTTTGCGAAAGAGAAACGTCTGCAATATACGTGGAGATCAGAAATGTTTCTAGGATCCACTACGTGTGCGATCAATCTCCACTGCACACACGACTTTCTCTTAAAAACTATTTGCGTTAGGCGACCTTGTGCAAACGTTTACCACATAAAAAGTGTGTGTGATGGACAGCCTTTGCCACACAGTTTCTTCTACGGACCGTGTGTGATGCATTCAATAACGCAAATGATTTAACGGGAAAAATTGTGTGTGATGTACCTGTGAACGGAAATGTTTTCTTTGGAGCGACTGCATGGGATGTACATACGAACGGAAACGTTTAGCGGGGACTGACTGTGTGGGATGTACTTGCGACCGGAAACAATTTCGCCATATAATTGTATTTTTTTAGCTCTAATGTATGTATTTCTGTATTTGAGCGCACGCCGGTCGCACATGACCTCATTTTGCCGAGTGTGTGTGTAGGGCATATACCCAACGGTTTCTGGGTCGTGTGGGAAGGACCCCCCTATTGCCCACACTCACTTGGCAACGGTTCCAAATGCCGTCGCAGAAAGGGGTTAAAAACCGTTTGTTTAGGACCGACGCACACCAGTGTGATAGTGTTTCTTATGATCTTGAAAAAATTATTTAAGCCTCACGATAAATATGATATTGGTAATAATGTTTGCAATAATATTGAAAGTGGTTTTGTAAGAGTGTCAACTCTAGGTAATAATGATCCCACTACTTTGGAGTATGATCAATCTTATGATTTTTTTGATAAAAGTGGGCTTGGAGAAGTCATGACTTTATTTAATGATAATCCCGCTATTTTGGAAGAGTGTCAACTTTGCATGCATGTGGATCATGAAGAGAATACTTTATGTGCTAGTTATATTGTTGAATTTGAATATGATCCTACATGTAATTATTATGAGAGAGGAAAATATGGATGTAGAAATTTTCATGTTACAAAATTACGTCTCGTTATGTTGAGATTGCTATTGTTTCTTTCTTCTTCCTTGCTTATGCTAGTTTTTGCTTGTCTTGATAATTTGTTTGCTTACAAAATGCCTATGCATAGGAAGTATGTTAGACTTAAACTTCATTTTCACATACTTTATGATGCTCTCTTCGTGTTTCAATTGCTATCTTTCATATGAGCATCATTAAAATTATCAATGCCTTGCTAAAAGGCTTTAAAGCAAAGCGCTTGTTGGTAGACAACCCAATATTTTTATTTTCTGTTTTTATGAGAATACACATTATTACCTCAGTAGTAATTGTGTTTTGGTGTTTTAATTAGTGTTTGAGCCAAGTAAGACCTTTGTGATGGCTTACGGTGATAGTTGATTTGATCTTGATGAAAAACAGCTTCTTTTGCGCTCAGTAAAAGAATAAAAAAATCACAGAAACGTGCTTTTGGTATGAATTTTTTACACAATATTGATATAAATTTCCTAGGTTTTCCTAATGTTTCAGAATTTTTGGAGTTATAGAAGTTTACAGATTACTACAGACTGTTCTGTGTTTGTCAGATTCTGTTTTCTATGTGTTGTTTGCTTATTTTGATGAATCTATGGGTAGTATCGGGGGTATGAACCATGGAAAAGTTGGAACATAGTAGATATTACACCAATATAAATAAAGAATGAGTTCACAATAGTACCAAAAAGTGGTGATTTATTTTTCTTATACTAACGGATCTCATGAGTTTTCTGTTGAGTTTTGTGTTGTGAAGTTTTCAAGTTTTGGGTCAGGATTTGATGGACTATGGAATAAGGAGTGGCAAGAGCCTAAGCTTGGGGATGCCCAAGGCACCCCAAGGTAATATTCAAGGATAACCAAGCATCTAGGCTTGGGGATGCCCCGGATGGCATCCCTCTTTCGTCTTTGTTCATCAGTAAATTTACTTGAGGCTATATTTTTATTCACCACATGATATGTGTTTTGCTTGGAGCGTCCTGTATGATATGAGTCTTTGATTTTTAGTTTGCCACAATCATCCTTGTTGTACACATCTTTTGAGAGGGACACACATGAATTGTGATTTATTAGAATACTCTATGTGCTTCACTAATATCTTTTGAGCTAGGCAACTTGCTCTAGTGCTTCACTTATATATTTTTAGAGCACGGCAGTGGCTTTATTTTATAGAAATTGTTGAACTCTCATGTTTCACTTATTATTTTGAGAGTCTCTAAACAGCATGGTAATTTTCTTAGGTTATGAATTTATTCCTAATATGATGGGCATCCAAGAGGGATATAATAAAAACTTTCATATAAAGAGCATCGAATACTATGAAAAGTTTGATTCCTTGCATTTGTTTTGAGATATAAAGATGGTGATATTAGAGTCATGCTAGTGAGTAATTGTGGATTGGTAGAAATACTTGTGTTAAAGTTTGTGATTCCCATAGCATGCACGTATGGTGAACCGTTATGTGATGAAGTTGGATCATGATTTAATTATTGACTGTCTTCCTTATGAGTGGCGGTCAGGCATGAGCGATGGTCTTTTCCTACCAATCTATCCCCCTAGGATCATGCGTGTAGTACTTTGTTTCGATAGCTAATAAATTTTTTGCAATAAGTATGTGAGTGATACGTCTCCAATGTATCTATAATTTATGAAGTATTCATGCCAATATATTATCGTTCTTGGATGTTTTACAATCATTTTATAGCAACTTTATATCATTTTTTGGGACTAAAGTATTGACCTAGTGCCAAGTGCCAGTTGCTGT
Organism: Triticum aestivum; assembly: GCF_018294505.1. Taxonomy (NCBI): domain Eukaryota; kingdom Viridiplantae; phylum Streptophyta; class Magnoliopsida; order Poales; family Poaceae; genus Triticum; species Triticum aestivum. The sequence continues at coordinate 574,462,536 of NC_057797.1, forward strand.
TTTTTGCTTGTTTTTTACATCACAGGAAATCAATATCAAATGGAGTCCAAACGCAGCGAAACTTTACGGAGATTTTTTTGGACCAGAAGGAACCCATTGGGCTAGAGCTGCACCCGGGGGGTTCCTCGAGGGGGCACAACCCACCAGGGCGCGCCAGGGCCCCCTGGCGCGCCCAGGTGGGTTGTGCCCACCTCGGTGGCCTCCCGCACCCCTTCTTTGCACTATAAATTCCCAAATATTCCGAAACACCTCGGGGTTAACCTAGATCGGAAGTTCCACCACCGGATGGCTATCTAGCCACCGAAAACCAATATAGACCTGTTTCGGCACCTTGCCGGAGGGGGGAATCATCTCTGGTGGCCATCTTCATCATCTCGTCGACCACCACGATGAGGAGGGAGTAGTCCACCCTCGCGGCTGAGGGTTTGTACCAGTAGCTATGTGTTTAATCTCTATCTCTCTCTCTCTCGTGATCTATATCATGGGCTTTGTTAATATAGATGGATCATATGATGTTTCTACCCTCTATACTCTTGTAATGATGAATTGAATCTTTACCCTTTGAAGTTTTGTCTTGTCAGATTGAATATTCAGAGATGAGAACGCATGATATATGTCTTGTGGTATGAATACTTGAGGTGACAATTGGGGTATCTTATTGATCCACTTGATATATGTTATGGCATTCAACTCCTGGATTCCCGCGGTGATATTGGGGTAATCTATGCATAGGGGTTGATGCACGTTTTTATTATCTTTTCTCCGACGGAAACTTTGGGGTCTCTTTATAGTTATTTATGTGGATTGAGTATTATGAATATGAACTTGCTTTGGTGTTATCTTAATACGGACTCTAGGATAGATCGAACAGAAAAAATAGCTTTGTGTTATTTTAGTACGGACTCTTGAATAGATCGAACGGAAAGAATAGCTTTGAGGTGGTTTAGTACCCTACAAACAATTCCTATCTTTTGTTCTCCACTAATAGGAACTCGCGAGTGATTATTCGTTACACTTTGAGGGATAATCATATGATCCAACAATTTTAGCACTGTTGAGAGATTGCACTAGTGAAAGTACGGACCCTAGGCCTTGTTTTTAAGCATTGAAACACTGTTTTTTGTGCCCGTTTAGTATTTGCTACCTTGCTGTTTTTGTTTATTCAGATTATAAAAATATATTTATACCATCCATATTACACTTTTATCACCATCTCTTCACTGAACTAGTGCACCTATACAATTTTCCATTGTATTGGGTGTGCTGGGGACACAAGAGATTTCTTGTGTTTGGTTGCAGGGTCGTTTGAGAGAGACCATCTTCATCCTACACCTCTCACGGATTGATAAACCTTAGGTCATCCACTGGAGGGAAAATTGCTACTGTCCTACAAAACTCTGCACTTGGAGGCCCAACATGTGTCTACAAGAATAAAGTTGCGTAGTAGACATCAAGCTCTTTTCTGGCGCCGTTGTAGGGGAGGTGAGTGATTGAAGGTATATGTTTAGATCTTGTAATTGAATCTTTTAGTTTCTTGTTTTATCACTAGTTTGGTTTATAAAAGAAAACTACAAAAAATGGAATTTAGGTTGCATCATATTATTGATCATCTTTATAATATCTTTCTTGAAAATGATGGATCGGAAAGTTGTGCTCAATTGTTAGAAGAAGAAGTCAATAAAATGCTTGGCACACAATATTTGAATGATGAGCATGATTGCAATGTGGTTAGTATGAATTCTTTGAATATCCAAAATGCTAATGATGATTGCACAAGTCTTGACAAAAATGTTTCTTATAAGCATGTCACTTTTTGTGGAGTGAATTGGGAGTGCCTTTGCACACCAAAAAGGGAAGATAGATTTTTTCAAGAAGCATAAATACTTAGAAACAAAAAGGTTGCAAGAGAGGCTAGATGATTGTGCTGAAAGATTTAATTTTTTTCGTCATCCTTGTGAACTTTGCAATGAACGTGGTCATTTAAATCTCCAATGCAATTTCTTTCATGATCAAATCATGTCCAAAAATGGTGATAACTTGATTTCCCTTGAGCATCATAAAGAGCTTAGCCTTCTTTTGGGGTATGAAGAAATGAAATGTATAACTAAGGGTATTCCAAAATTTAATCTTGAGAAATTTCTTGATTTTGATCTAGAGGAAATTTATATGTTTTGTACAGTAAATTGCATTGAGAATCCTTATATTGTCAAATATCTAAAGTCAAGAAAACAAATAGAATATGAAGAGAGTACTAATGAAAGGGAAAATATTTCCCAAAACCCTCCTTGTGTTTATTATGATGAATCAGGTAACGAGGTGGGGCTTCCTATCCAACCAATCTCTTCAACAAGAAGCTTGAAATAATTAATTAAACCCACACATGGTGTGGTGAAGAAGAAGAAAAGAAGAAAGAATAGAGGTAAAAAGGTATCTCTCCCAAATAATGTTGCTCCCATCACCATCGTGCCTCATGAAATTAAATCAAATATGTTGATGGAGGATGATGATATGGATGATGATTCTGTTATGCCTATTGCTTGTTGTGATGATTATGATTGGGGAGATAACGATACTTCTTATAATCTTGGAAATATTTTTGGCACTAACTTGAGAAATTATGATGATAGCAATTGTTATATCGTTCGTGCTATTCATATTATTAATGGTGAGAGGGATTATGCTTATGATATGCCAAGCCACAAGCTTGGGGATGCTATGTTTGATGAGTATGATATGTTTGAAGATTTATTTGCTAGAAATAATGCTTGTCTTAAGCTTGGGGATGCCTTGCTTAACGAATATGATCCTTGATTCCTTCTACTTTCGATAAGAAAATTTATTATGATGATATCATGCCTCCCATTTATGATGATTACATTGATGAAAGTGGGTTTGGAAGAGTGTCAACTCTAGGTATAGTAGTGATCCCACTATTTTTGAGGGTGTTGAATCTTATTACAATATTGATGAAAGTGGATTTGTAGAGGTCGTGACTTTATTTAGTGATACATCAACTATTTTGGAAGAGATTTTAATTGATTATGACAATGAAGTTGCTCTCTATGATGATTATTATGATGACATCTATGCCATAAAGAGTGATAAATATTCTATGCTTGTGCATCATGAAAAGAGTGTTGTATGTGATGGTTATATTGTTGAATTCATTCATGATGCCTCTAAAAATTATTATGAGAAAGGAACGTATGCCCTTACATATCTCAATAATATCAAGTTTCTTCTCTATGTGTTGATTGTTTTGAAGTTACACTTGTTTTGCCTTCCCATGCTAGTTGATTATTGTTCACATAAGTTGTTTGCTCACAAAATCCCTATGCATAGGAAGTGGTTTAGACCTAAATATGCTAGTCGTATGCTTCATGATGCTCTCTTCATTTTTCAATTCTTATCTTTTATGCGAGCATCATCGAAATCATCATGCCTAGCTTAAAAGGCATAAAAGAAAAGCGCTTGTTGGGAGACAACCCAACACTTTTACCTACTGTTTTTGTGTGTTCACATGATTATGTTACTGTAGTAATCATGTTTTATTGCTTTTGTTTCAATAAAGTTCCAAGTAAGACCTTTGGGATGGCTTATGGTGATAGTTGATTTGATCTTGCTGAAAAATAGAAACTTTTGCGCCCAGGAAAATAATTCTGATTTTTAACATAAGCGTGATAAAATGCTGATTCTTTTTGCAGAAGATTAATAGACAAATTTATGAGGCTGTACTAATTTTTCAGAATTTTTGGAGTAGCAGAAGTATGGTTTGAGTACAGATTACTACAGATTGTTCTGTTTTTGATAGATTCTGTTTTCAATGCATAGTTTGCTTGTTTTCTAGTTTCTATGGCTTATATTTCTTAATAAAAATTGTAGAAATGATATGATGCAGTAGGAATTGTGTGGAAACAATTATGAATCTTGTCTTTGACAGTACCAAAGTGAAATGGTTTGCTCTTTATCATACTAACATATCTCACCAAGTTCTGTTAAGTTTTGTGTGATTGAAGTTTTCAAATTTTGGGTGAGATGTCGATATGAGGAGAATAAGGAGTGACAAGACCCTAAGCTTGGGGATGCTCGAGGCACCCCAAGAAAATATTCAAGGAAGAACCAAGCAACTAAGCTTGGGGATGCCCCGGAAGGCATCCCCTCTTTCGTCTCCAACATTATCGGTAACCTCACTTGGTGCTATGTTTTCATTCGTCACATGATATGTGTTTTGCTTGGAGAATCAATTTTTATTTAGGATTTGCTTGCTGTTATTTATAATAATGTTTTGCATCTTTTATTTCAATAAAAGTGGCAATGATAGCCTTTGCAATGCTTATTTTGCAAGTATACATGTTGCTATTTGAAAACAGAAAGTTTACCGTTGTTGCAAAAATTCCCTAGAGAATTCAGAATGTGATAAAATATTGAAACTTTTTGCAAAATGAGATCTGATAGTTTTTCTACAATGTGGTAATTTTTCATAAATTTTGGAGTTAGGGAAGTATTGATACTCTTGCATTCTTTACAGACTAACTGTTTTGGCAGATTGCTGTTATGTTTGCATTGTTTGCATATGTTTGCTTGTTTAATGATTCTATTCGAGGATAGCAGTATTAAATATGCAGAGGCATTTAGTTTGCAATGTTTAATAATAATTTTAGTGATTTTCTACAGTAGAGAATGATCAGGTTTTTGCATTGGTTTATACTAACTTATCTCACGAGTCCTTGTTGAGTTTTTTGTGGATGAAGCTTTCGAGATTTAGGAAAACCGTGATATGAGAAGAATTAAGGAGACACAAAAGCTCAAGCTTGGGGATTCCCAAGGCATCCCAAGATAATATTTCAAGAAGTATCAAGCATCTAAGCTTGGGGATGCCCCGGTAGGCATCCCACCTCTTTTCTTCAACAATTATCGGTTAGTATCAGTTGAGCCTAAGTTTTTTGCTTCTTCACAAAATGTGTGATCTTCTTAGAATGTCATTTTATTTTGCTTTGCTTGATGTTTTAATAAAATTCTTATATCTGAAAGTTTTTAAATAAAATATAGTCCTCAAATAATTGCCAGGGAGGCTAAGTAAGCGACATTCACATCCCGTCAATGAAGCTCTTTTCTATGGAATTACTCTTGTGCTTCACTTATATCCTATGAGTAAATTGTTGATTAAATTGAATGTCATGAAGTTGAAATCATATCATGCCTAGTGGAAGCTTCACATTGGGTTTAGAAAGTGAAATCTTTTGAGGCTCGACAATCACAATATTGGTCATACAAGCAATTCCCGAAAAATTAGTATAAGGAAGAGAACTTTCACATATAAATACACTATCACGGGAATCTTTTGTGATTGTGAGCCCCCATCAAAATATTATATGCCAAAATTGTTGATGTTTGACAAGGAAGACAACGTAATGGTTTATGTTTATTCATATTCACATAGAAGTTATATTGTCATAGATCCTTCAACATGTGGTGCTTGCCCCCCATCTTTGCTAGCCAAAAATTCCGCACCAAGTAGAGATACTACTTGTGCATCCAAAAACCTTAGACCCAAATCTTATTTTCAAGAGTCCACCATACCTACCTATATGCGGTATTCTTTTTCCATTCTAAGCAAATTTGTATGTGCCATCTCTAATTTTCAAAATAAATTTCTCTTTTGTGTGCTCGTACCGCTCGCGAGGCATTGAGGGGTGGCCAATATTTTCCATGCTAGATGTGTTATTCTCACGATGAGTGTTTATTCACTTGTCATTGGACGAGACTAAGGCAAAGGTATTAGGGATGCCCAGTCCCGAAATGAAAAATGAATTTACTTTATGTTGTCAAATAATAAATTCCTTGGAAAGTGTTCATATGGAAGGCACCCGTGGATACGGTTAGCCATGGAAAGTGAAAGTATGGTGTAAAAAGGAATAAACTTTATTTTCTGTTTGGGAACCGTCTATGATATATCTAGCATGGAAAGTGTTGGGAGCTCTAAGTCATTTTCGTTGGTGGGAAAAGTATGCCTCTCAAAATGTTTTTATCTCTCAATTTTCGCTTTGAGCTCTGGCACCTCTACAAATCTCTACTTCCCTTTGTGAAGGGTCTATCTTTTATTTTTCAGTATTTACTTTTATGCAAAGAGTCAAAGTATTCCTCTCTATTCCTTTTTATTTTCTCTTTTGGTAAGCATCATGTGGTGAGGAAAGATCTACGCACATATGTCTAGTTGAATATGCGTAGCATGAGTTATTATTGTTGACATCACCCTTGAGGTGAATACGTTGGGAGGCAAAACAATAAGCCCCTATCTTTCTATGTGTCCGTTTGAAACGTTTTGGTCATGTGTAAAAGGTGAGTGTTAGCAATCATAGAAGACTTTATGATGGTTGAGTATGTGGAGCTCTTACTTAAACTCCATTGAATAAGTTGAATTGCAATTGCTTGGTGACTAAGAACATAGGTTGTTGGGTTTCAAGAGAATTCATTGTTTGAACCTTAACATGTGAATTGGTTGCCACTATAACATGAGAAGTTTCATAAGAAAGAATTGTTGTTATGATGCTAGGAAAAGTGATTGAAATTATCATTGATCAAACTTGTGTACTTTGATAGCATTCCCACTTCATAAATTATTTCTTTTATCTTTTACCTACTCGAGGACGACTAGGAATTAAGCTTGCGGATGCTGATACGTCTCCAACGTATCTATAATTTATGAAGTATTCATGCCAATATATTATCTGTTGGGGAACGCAGTATTTCAAAAAATTACCTACGATCACGCAAGATCTATCTACGAGATGCATAGCAACGAGCGGGGAGAGTGTGTCCACGTACCCTCGTAGACCGAAAGCGAAAGCGTTTAGTAACGCGGTTGATGTAGTCTAACATCTTCGTGATCCAACCGATCAAGTATCAAACGCACGGCACCTCCGCGATCTACACACGTTCAGCTCGATGGCGTCCCTTGAACTCTTGATCCAGTTGAGGCCGAGGGAGAGTTTCGTTAGCACACGGCATGGTGACGGTGATGATGAAGTTGCCGGTGCAGGGCTTCGCCTAAGCACTACGACGATATGACCGAGGTGTGAAACTGTGGAGGGGTGCACCGCACATGGCTAAAAGATCAACTTGTGTCTCTATGGGGTGCCCCTGCCTCCGTATATAAAGGAGTGAGAGGGAGAGGCAGCCGGCCCTAGGGGGCGCGCCAAGTTGTGGAGTCCTACTAGGACTCCCTAGTCCTAGTAGGATTCCACCTCCCACACGGAGTAGGAAAGGGGGAAGGGAGAAGGAGAAGGAAAGGGGGGACGACCCCCTTCTCCTAGTCCTAATTGGCCTCCTTCCCAAGGGGGACGCACCAGCCCCTTGTGGGTTGGTGTGCTTCCCTCTTATGGCCCATAAGGCCCATAACTTCTCCCGGGGGGTTCCGGTAACCTCCCGGTACTCCGAAAAAATGCCCGAACAACTCGGAACCATTCCGATATCCAAATGCAACCTTCCAATATATGAATCTTTACCTCTCGACCATTTTGAGACTCCTCGTTATGTCTGTGATCTCATCCGGGACTCCGAACAAGCTTCGGTCATCAAATCACATATAACTCATAATACAAATTGTCATCGAACGTTAAGCGTGCGGACCCTACGGGTTCGAGAACTATGTAGACATGACCGAGACACATCTCCGGTCAATAACCAATAGCAGAACGTGGATGCTCATATTGTCTCCTACATATTCTACGAAGATCTTTATCGGTCAAACCGCATAAAAGTGCCTCCCACGGTCGAATCTAAAAGATTTCTAGAAGCAAAATTCAATCCGGCATAATTTTTTTTGTATAATCATCCACAAATTCAAACCATGAGTAGGGCAATTACGTATCATTAATTTCATCCTCTCCCAAGCTTGTGCAACATATTCATGATCAAATTGCTTAAAATCCATGATATCGTTTCTAAGAGAGATGATCTTAGTGGGAGGAAAATACTTAGAGATAAAAGCATCTTTGCACTTATTCCACGAATTAATACTATTTTTAGGCAAAGACGAAAACCAAGCTTTAGCATGATCTCTAAGCGAAAAAGGAAATAGCTTCAATTTAACAATATCATTGTCCACATCTTTATTCTTTTGCATATCACACAAATCAACGAAGCTATTTAGATGGGTAGCGGCATCTTCACTAGGAAGGTCGGAAAACGGATCTTTCATGACAAGATTCAGCAAGGCAGCATTAATTTCACAAGATTCATCATTGGTAAGAGGAGCAATCGTAGTGCTAATAAAATCATTGTTGTTGGTATTGGTAAAGTCACACAATTTAGTGTTATCTTGAGCCATCATGACAAGCAAGCAATCCAACACACAAGCAAACAAGAAACGGGAAAATAGAGGCAAATAGAGAAAGAGAGGGAGGATAGAGAGAGAGGGCGAATAAAACGGCAAGGGTGAAGTGGGGGAGAGGAAAATGAGAGGCAAATGGAAAATAATGTAACATGGGAGATAAGGGTTTGTGATGGGTACTTGGTATGTTTGAGTTTTGCGTAGACCTCCCCAGCAACGGCGCCAGGAATCCTTCTTGCTACCTCTTGAGCACTTGCGTTGGTTTTCCCTTGAAGAGGAAAGGGTGATGCAGCAAAGTAGCGTAAGTATTTCCCTCTGTTTTTGAGAACCAAGGTATCAATCCAGTAGGAGGCTATGCGCGAGTCCCTTGCACCTACACAAAACAAATAAATCCTCGCAGCCAACGCGATAAGGGGTTGTCAATCCCTGCACGGTCACTTACGAGAGTGAGATCTGATAGATATGCTAAGATAATATTTTTGGTATTTTATGATAAAGATGCAAAGTAAAATAAAAGCAAAGAAAATAACTAAGTATTGGAGAATTAATATGATGAAGATAGACCCGGGGGCCATAGGTTTCACTAGTGGCTTCTCTCAAGAGCATAAGTATTTTATGGTGGGTGAACAAATTACTGTTGAGCAATTGACAGAACTGAGCATCGTTATGAGAATATCTAGGTATGATCATGTATATAGGCATCACGTCCAAGACAAGTAGACCGACTCCTGCCTGCATCTACTACTATTACTCCACACATCGACCGCTATCCAGCATGCATCTAGAGTAGTAAGTTCAAGCGAATAGAGCAACGCTTTAAGCAAGATGACATGATGTAGAGGGATGAATTCATGCAATATGATAAAAACCGCATCTTGTTATCCTTGATGGCAACAATACAAGACGTGCCTTGCTGCCCCTACTGGCACTGGGAAAGGACACCGCAAGATTGAACCCAAAGCTAAGAACTTCTCCCATTGCAAGAAAGATCAATCTAGTAGGCCAAACCAAACTGATAATTCGAAGAGACTTGCAAAGATAACCAATCATACATAAAATAATTTAGAGAAGATACAAATATTGTTCATAGATAAACTTGATCATAAACCCACAATTCATTGGTCTCAACAAACACACCGCAAAAGAAGATTACATCGAATAGATCTCCACAAGAGAGGGGGGAACTTTGTATTGAGATCCAAAAAGAGAGAAGAAGCCATCTAGCTAATAACTATGGACCCGTAGGTCTGAGGTAAACTACTCACACTTCATTGGAGAGACTATGGTGTTGATGTAGAAGCCCTCCGTGATCGATTCCCCCTCCAGCGGAGCTCCGGAACAGGCCCCATGATGGGATCTCGTGGATACAGAAAGTTACGGCGGTGGAATTAGGGTTTTGGCTCCGTATCTGATCATTTGGGGGTACGTAGGTATATATAGGAGGAAGAAGTACGTCGGTGGAGCAACAGGGGGCCCACAAGGGTGGAGGGCGCGCCTGGGGGGGTAGGCGTGCCCCCCTACCTCGTGGCCTCCCTGTTGGTTGCTTGATGTAGGGTCCAAGTCTCCTGGGTCTTGTTCATTCCAAAAATCACGTTCCCAAAGGTTTCATTCCGTTTGGACTCCATTTGATATTTCTTTTCTTCGAAACCCTAAAATAGGCAAAAAAACAGCAATTCTCGGCTGGGCCTCCGGTTAGTAGGTTAGTCCGAAAAATAATATAAAGGTGTATAATAAAGCCCAATAATGTCCAAAACAGTAGATAATATAGCATGGAGCAATCAAAAATTATAGATACGTTGGAGACGTATCAAGCATTCCCAAGCTTAATTCCTGCTCGTCCTTGAGTAGGTAAATGATAAAAACAGAATTTTTGATGTGGAATGCTACTTGGCATATTTTCAATGTAATTCTTCTTAATTGTGGAATGAATATTCATATCCGAAAGATTCAAGACAAAAGTTCAATATTGACATAGAAATAATAATACTTCAAGCATACTAACTAAGCAATTATGTCTCTTCAAAATAACATGGCCAAAGAAAGTTATCCCTACAAAATCATATAGTCTGGCTATGCTCTATCTTCACCACACAATGTATTTAAATCATGCACAACCCAGTGACAAGCCAAGCAATTGTTTCATACTTTTGACATTCTCAAAACTTTTTCAATCTTCACGTAATACATGAGCATGAGCCATGGACATAGCACTTTAGGTGGAATAGAATGGTGGTTGTGGACACAAAAAGGAGAAGATAGTCTCACATCGACTAGGCATACCAACGGGCTATGGAGATGCCCATCAATAGATATCAATGTGAGTGAGTAGGGATTGCCATGCAACGGATGCACTAGAGCTATAAGTATATGAAAGATCAAAAAGAAACTAAGTGGGTGTGCATCCAACTTGCTTGCTCAAGAAGACCTAGGGAATTTTGAGGAAGCCCATCATTGGAATATACAAGCAAAGTTCTATAATGAAAATTTCCCACTAGTATATGAAGGTGATAACAAATGAGACTCTCTACTATGAAGATCATGGTGCTACTTTGAAGCACAAGTGTGCTAAAAGGATAGTAGCATTGTCCCTTCTCTCTTTTTCTCTCATTTTTTTATTTGGGCCTTTTCTCTCTTTTTTATGGCCTCTTTTTTTCGTCCAGAGTCTCATCCCGACTTGTGGGGGAATCATAGTCTCCATCATCCTTCCCTCACTAGGACAATGCTCTAATAATGATGATCATCACACTTTTATTTTCTTACAACTCAAGAATTACAACTCGATACTTAGAACAAGATATGACTCTCTATGAATTCCTCCGGCGGTGTACCGGGATATGCAATGACTCATGAGTGACATGTATGAAAGAATTATGAACGGTGGCTTTGCCACAAATACAATGTCAACTACATGATCATGCAAAGCAATATGACAATGATGGAGCGTGTCATAGTAAATGGAACGGTGGAAAGTTGCATGGCAATATATCTCGGAATGGCTATGGAAATGCCATGATAGGTAGGTATGGTGGCTGTTTTGAGGAAAGTATATGGTGGGTGTATGATACCGGCGAAAGGTGTGCGGTATTGGAGAGGCTAGCAATGGTGGAAGGGTGAGAGTGTGTATGATCCATGGACTCAACATTAGTCATAAAGAACTCATATACTTATTGCAAAAATCTACAAGTTATCGAAGCAAAGTATTACGCGCATGCTCCTAGGGGGATAGATTGGTAGGAAAATACCATCCCTCGTCCCCGACCGCCACTCATAAGGAAGACAATCAATAAATAAATCATGCTCTGACTTCATCACATAATGTTTCACCATACGTGCATGCTACGGGAATCACCAACTTTAACACAAGTATTTCTCAAATTCACAACTACTCAACTAGCATGACTCTAATATCACCATCTCCATATCTCAAAACAATTATCAAGTATCAAACTTCTCATAGTATTCAACACACTCATAAGAGAATTTTATTATTAATCTTGTATACCTAGCATATTAGGATTATTTAAGCAAATTACCATGCTATTTAAGACTCTCAAAATAATCTAAGTGAAGCATGAGAGATCAATAGTTTCTATAAAACAAATCCACCACCGTGCTCTAAAAGATATAAGTGAAGTACTGGAGCAAAACTATATAACTCAAAAGATATAAGTGGAGCACATAGAGTATTCTAATAATTTCGGAATCATGTGTGTCTCTCTCGAAAGGTGTGTACAGAAAGTATGATTGTGGTAAACTAACAAATAAAGACTCAAATCATACAAGACGCTCCAAGCAAAACACATATCATGTGGTGAATAAAAATATAGCTCCAAGTAAAGTTACCGACAGAAGTAGACGAAAGAGGGGATGCCTTCCGGGGCATCCCCAAGCTTTGGCTTTTAGGTGTCCTTAGATTATCTTGGGGGTGACATGGGAATCCCCAAGCTTAGGCTCTTGCCACTCCTTGTTAAATAATCCATCAAATCTTTACCCAAAACTTGAAAACTTCACAACACAAAACTTAAAGTAGAAAATCTCGTGAGCTCCGTTAGCAAAATAAAACAAAAGACCACTTCAAGGTACTGTAATGAACTCATTATTTATTTATATTGGTGTTAAACCTACTGTATTCCAACTTCTCTATGGTTTATAAACTATTTTACTATCCATAGATTCATCAAAATAAGCAAACAACACACGAAAAACAGAATCTGTCAAAAACAGAACAGTCTGTAGTAATCTGTAGATAGCGCAAAATATGTAACCCCAAAAATTATAAATTAAATTTCTGGACGTGATAAATTTATCTATTAGTCATATGCAAAAAGAATTAAATAAATATCCATTTCCAAATAAAAATGGCAGCAGTTCTCGTGAGCGCTAAAGTTTCTGTTTTTTACAGCAAGATTAACAAGACTTACCCCAAGTCTTCCCAATGGTTCTACTTGGCACAAACACTAATTAAACACAAAAAACACAACCAAAACAGAGGCTAGATAATTTATTTATTAATAAACAGGATCAAAATCAAGGAATAAAACTAAAATTAGGTTGCCTCCCAACAAGCGCTATCGTTTAACGCCCCTAGCTAGGCATAAAAAGCAAGGATAGATCTAGGTATTGCCATCTTTGGTAGGCAATCCATAAGTGGCTCTCATAATAGATTCATAATGTAATTTAACTTTATTTCTAGGAACGTGTTCCATGCCTTTCCTTAACAGAAATTGGAATCTAATATTTCCTTCCTTCATATCAATAATTGCACCAATCGTTATAAGGAAAGGTCTACCAAGAATAATAGGACATGAAGGATTGCAATCTATATCAAGAACGATAAAACCTACAAGCACATATTTCCTATTTGCAACAATAAGAACATCGTTAATTTTTCCCATAGGTTTCTTAATAGTGGAATCCGCAAGGTGCAAGTTTAGAGAGCAATCATCAAAATCACGGAAACCTAACAAATCACACAAAGTATTTGAAATCGTGGAAACACTAGCACCCAAATCACACAAAGCATAGCATTCATGATCTTCAATTTTAATTTTAATAGTTGGTTCCCACTCATCATAAAGTTTTCTAGGGATAGAAACTTCCAACTCAAGTTTTTATTCATAAGATTGCATCAAAGCATCAACGATATGTTTGGTAAAAGCTTTATTTTGACTATAAGCATGAGTAGAATTTAGCACGGATTGCAACAAGGAAATACAATCTATCAAAAAGCAATTATCATAATTAAATTCCTTGAAATCTAAAATAGTAGGTTCATTAACATCTAGAGTTTTGATCTCTTCAATCCCACTTTTATCAAATTTAGCATCAAGATCTAAAAACTCCAAATTTTTGGAACGCCTTCTAGGTAAAGGTGGATCATATTCAGTCCCGTCATTATCAAGATTCATATTGCAAAACAAAGATTTAAGAGGGGACACATCAATAACTTTTAGATCTTCATCTTTATTATCATGGTAACTAGAAGAACACGCTTTTATAAAGGAATCTTTCTTAGCACGCATCCTAGCGGTTCTTTCTTTGCACTCATCAATGGTAATTCTCATGGAATTGAGAGACTCATTGATATCATGCTTAGGTGGAATAGATCTAAGTTTCAAAGAATCAACATCGAGAGAAATTCTATCAATGTTTGTTGGTGTCAAAACCGGCGGATCTCAGGTAGGGGGTCCCGAACTATGCGTCTAAGGCAGATGGTAACATGAGGCAGGGGACACGATGTTTTACCTAGGTTCGGGCCCTCTTGATGGAGGTAAAACCCTACGTCCTGCTTGATTATTCTTGATAATATGAGTAGTACAAGATTTAATCTACCACAAGATCGGAGAGGCTAAACCCTAAAAGCTAGCATATGGTATGATTGTATGTTGTTCTACAGACTAAAACCCTCCGGTTTATATAGACACCGGAGGGGGCTAGGGTTACACAAGGTTGGTTACAAAGGAGGAGATATACATATCCGTATTGCCTAGCTTGCCTTCCACGCCAAGTAGAGTCCCATCCGGACACGGGACGAAGTCTTCAATCTTGTATCTTCATGGTCCAACAGTCCGGCCAAAGGATATAATCCGGATGTCCGGATACCCCCTAATCCAGGACTCCCTCAATAGCCCCCGAACCAGGCTTCAATGACGATGAGTCCGGCGCGTAGTGTTGTCTTCGGCATTGCAAGGCGGGTTCTTATCCAAATTTTGAACGTTTGTTGAGCAGTGTCTGGTCCCATAAATGTTGAACCTCTTGGCTTCTGCGCCCAATAAGGGCTATCTTCCACACGTCAAATGAATGCGAGGCGCCAGGGCATTTTTACATTCGCCCCCCTAGCCAGATAAATAAATTGTCTATTAAAGGGATGGGGATTCTTAGATCCAATCCATACCATCCTCCCCCAGCGAGAATCCATCGGAGCGTGCTTCAGAAAGATCCACTCCAGCATGGCCGACCTCCGCAGCTCCTCCTCCCGCTCCCGTAGCCCTAAGCCCGGTGATTGGGATAGGTGTTCAGTCCCACACAGTCGATTAGTCAAACTGCAGACTAAGGGATTTCTCCCTCTGGCGTATATGGTGCCCGTCCGAGCTGGGCTCGCCACCTACAATGGAGGGGAGCAAGCGGAGAGCTTCCCCAGCCCCTCTATGGGGGAGCGGGTATGCCTTGTCCCTTATTTATTGAGGGGACTCGGATTTCCGATTCATCCATTCCTCCGCGGGCTCCTGGAGTTTTACGGCCTCCAACTACATAATTTCACCCCTGCTTCCATTTTACACATCGTCGGCTATGTTGCCCTTTGCGAGTTATTCCTGAGCTGCGAGGCTCATTTCGAGATGTGGAAAAGGTTATTTTGACTTGTCCCTCGCACTCAGAAGGGGTCACTTTATCAAGTGGGCGGAGCCGAAATATGGCGCATCGCTGAAACCGGATACCTGTCCGGTACTCCGAAGAAGAGGTTCGAAGACTGTCCTTCGGAATGGTTTTATATGGAGGACGTCCCCCTTCCAGACCCTGTTCGGTGAGGTCTTCCTGAGTTCAGCAATGCTCCTCTGAAGAAACGCCGAAGTTGGTGCGCACAGAGCCCCCAGGAGGAAGACAACGGAGAAGTCCTTTACCCGATGAACCGGATTAAAGTGTTGGCTCAATCAGGATTGACAGTAATCGAGGTTACGTCAATATGCATAATGCGGGGAGTGCAACCACTTCAATATCGAGGGCACCCCTTGTGGTGTGTTAACGGGGAAGATGACGCCACCCGTTGCGGGCGTAAGGGTCCAGACAACGTTGCCGCTTTAGCAAAAATTCTGTCTGAATTGTTCAAGGGAGAGGAAGAGGAGTTCATCCGCATCAAGCCACGGGATGGATTCTCCATGTACAACCCTCCAAGCTGGGTGAGTTATATCTCCTTACTCCCGTTCTTCCCGCATTCTTTGTCGTAGGTACTCACCTTGCCATTTTGTGGCAGGAACTGCGAAAAGCCATAAGGGAGGTCAGCAGCCCATCTCCACAACCAGAGGACCCTGACCGGGCCCTCGGTGCCGCACTCGAAGAAGATCCGGACATATTTGTGGAGCTAATAAACCAGCAGTTCTATCAATTAAGCTGTGATGACGCCATGGTGTCCATTACGGCCGACTATCCCAGACTGCTTCCTGCAGCGCACGTAAGAAAAACCAAAAATCCCAACTCCAAAAACTAGGATCCCCTTTTAGACACTTCACCTACCATATACATGTGGTGTTTTTACAGGGAAGGCATTCGGGACACCATGCCGAACCCGCAGCAACTCGCCAACAAGAGGCATCGAGGCCGGGCAGGCCAAAAAGGAAGGCGGTCAGGCGGAGACGTCGGCGCAGAGGTATGACAAAAACCCCACTCCGTGGTTGTCGTCTTTCTTGAAATGTAATGACGTCCATGTTTCTTTAACAGAAAAAACGCTTGCCGGAATATGTCTGGTGAGGCTGTCGATCATGCTTCCACCAGTCGGGCTCCAGGACCGGACATAGAGGCGGAAGCCGACATGGGGCGGACGCCAAATAGTCCCCCTACAGAGGATGCAGATAGGCTATCCGCTACACATTCAGAAGTGGAGAGCGCCATGAATCATAGGCGTCGTCGGGCCGTACTCCGCGAAGCTTGCTTCTCACCAGAGGCATTTGATGCCTTCAATTCTGGAGAGGCGTACCTTCGTGCTGCTCAAAATGGTCTAGCCAGAGCCACGGACCAGTATGTAAAGGATGTACGGGTAAGAAAATCTGACGATTATATGTATCAGTAGCCCTTGAGACTTGAAAGAGTTAGCAGAACTGATTTAAGGATCATATTATTGTGCAGGTTCTTACAGAGAAGAATAGTCGACTGTCACAGGAGCTGGAGGAATGCAAGACCCAGCTTCCGGCCGTTGTTGCCACATTGAAGGAACCTAAAAAGTCCCCAGCTGGTAACATTCCTTTCAAAGAATGATAGGTACCATATAGCGTGCGGCATGGCTGCAGATCTAATAATAGATGTTGCGGATGAATCCGGAGAGAATTCGGAGGAGGAGCACGCTGTACGATAGCTAAAGGCTGGCGAACGCGTGCTGACTGAGGTCAGGCGGGAGAAAAACAATCTCCAAGACTCCAATACCAAGCTGAGCGTGGAACTGAAAGATGTTCGAGCCCAACTTGCAGACTCCAAGAAGGAGAATAAGTGGCTTCGACGCGGCATATTTAGTAAGTGGCTGAACGAACCCTTAATAAAGGGGACGGCGGAGAAGCCGGCTAACAGAGTTATATCTGCAGGTATGCTGACGGGTCGTCCCGCGGAGGAGATGCCCGGGTCTGCGGGTGATCTTCTATCCGAGCTCTCACAACTGCATGAACAAGTTGGGCAGGTGATGCAAGGTATTGCACAGGCCTTGTGGCCATCCGTCTCCCTGCCAGAAGGCGTTGGAGAGCTTGTGGAGAAGCTCAACGGAGCACGGCGGTGCTTCCGATTATGGAAGATATCTGCCTGTCATCAAGGTGCCAGGGAAGCCTGGGCCATGGTGAAGACGCGGTATACCAAGGCTGACCCAAATCACATGGCCGAGGTCGGACCTGTGGGGCCCGACGGGAAAGAGATCCCCATTAGCTTAGTCTATGGGCAAGTAGAATTAGCCGCAAAGTAATCCCAACAGGATTGTAGGCTAGATCGCATGTTGGATAGTATAGAAGAGGAATTTAGTCAGTCTACATGACTATGTAATTAAAGTGACATGTACAATGCCTTCTAGCCGGATTGTAGATCATTTGTCATGGCGGACCTTTTCGCTTCAACCTCGGGACCCGATTGTCCGGAGTGTATCCGAATACCCGCTCAGTTATATAAGAACCGGGGTATGCGTGGAGACCAGGCGTACGGGTCATTAGTGCTTGAACAGACAAGTGCCCAACTAGTTATGTTATATTACATGGGTAGTAAGAAACATCTTCCAGGGAGAATAGTTCCGTTAAGGGTTCCTTTCCCTGGGTACGCATGCCCTAAAGTGCATGTCCGTACTGCGAGAGGAAACGCAGAAAAAAAAACATCTAGGGGCACATATGGAAAATAAATAAATTAAACTCATCTTTTGTTCGCCGACCGAATATTCCCTTAAGAACGCTAGCTTTTGGCTTCACCCAGTCTGAGGTACACATCCGGCTGACCCGGCAGTAACAACCGCAGAGGTGCTCCCCTTATGCCCTAGCCGAATTAACGGGAACGCAGGGCATAAATACAAGAGACAGGCAACCCAGCTTGGCCAAAACTTAAGTCATATCGATGCATATAGTGGCGGAGAAAAGGTACATGTGGAAGAATAACACATGTGCGGGGCGTGAAGCCCACATAGATAATTAAGCTTCTATGTAAGAAGCCCCCGGGTATAATGAGTTTGGTTAGCGCATCTATAATGTGCAAGCGAGGCACAAGGTGGCCCTTGAAGGCCTAGAGAAAGAGTAAAAGAAAGAAAGAGAAAAAAGACAGATAATGTATATGCAAAAAATGGACAGAGGAAGGAGACAAACATAGAGTCCGGCGCTAGGTGTAGAATCTTCGGAGCCTGGCTGCGTTCCATGGGTTCGGCTCAAGTCGATTATTCGATGCATCCAGCAGATGGTACACTCCACCGGTCAGAACTTGGTCAATGAGGGAGTCCTGAATTAGGGGGTATCCGGATGGCCAGACTATACCTTCAGCCGGACTCCTGGACTATGAAGATACGAGATTGAAGACTTTGTCACGTATCCGAAAGGGACTTTCCTTGGTGTGGAAGGCAAGCTTGGCGATACGGATATGTAGATCTCCTACCATTGTAACCGACTTTGTGTAACCCTAACCCTCTCTGGTGTCTATATAAACCGAAGGGTTTTAGTCCGTAGGACAACATACAGAACAACAATCATACTATAGGCCAGCTTCTAGGGTTTAGCCTCCCTAATCTCGTGGTAGATCTACTCTTGTACTACCCATATCATCAATATTAATCAAGCAGGACATAGGGTTTTACCTCCATCGAGAGGGCCCGAACCTGGGTAAAACTTCGTGTCCCTTGCCTCCTATTACCATCTGGCCTAGACGCATAGTTCGGGACCCCCTACCCGAGATCCGCCGGTTTTGACACCGACATTGGTGCTTTCATTGAGAGTTCCTCTATGTCGTCACCGTCAGGCTTGATGGCTCCTACGATCATCAATGGCAATGAAGTCCAGGGTGAGACCTTCCTCCCCGGACAGATCTTCGTCTTCGGCGGCTTTGCACTGCAGGCCAATTCACTTGGCCATCTGGAGTAGATCGAAAGCTATGCCCCTGGCCGTCAGGTCAGACTTGGAAGCTTATACTACACGGCTGACATCTGCGGGGACTTGATCTTCGACGGATTCGAGCCACTGCCGAGCGGTGCCGCACTGTCACGACGAGCATGATCTAGCTCTGCCGCCGAACAGTGCCCTGGAGGCCGCACCCGCATCAGCTTCGACCCTTAATTCGGAGCCAACTGCGCCGATCGAGGATGGGTGGTTGGACGCTGCCTCGGGGGCTGCGATCCCAACGATGATCGAGCCGAACACCAGCCCTGCACTTCGTGAGACTCGTGATTCCAAGGAGCCGGACTCCTCTCCGGACTCTGAACCCTCCGAGCCCCTACCGATCGAATCCGATTGGGCGCCGATCATGGAGTTTACTACCGCAGACATCTTTCAGCACTCGCCTTTCGGTGATATTCTGAAGAAACTGAAGTCTCTCTCTTTATCAGGAGAGCCCTGGCCGGACTACGGTCAGCAAGGTTGGGATACAGACGATGAAGAAATTCAAAGCCCACCCACCACCCACTTTGTAGCCACTGTCGACGATTTAACCGACATGCTCGACTTCGACTCCGAAGACATCGACGGTATGGACGCCAATGATGGAGACGATGAAGAACCAGCGCCTATTGGGCCCTGGAAAGCCACCTCGTCATATGACATATACATGGTGGACACCCCAAAAGAAGGAGATGGCGATGGAACAGCGGAGGATGACCCCTCCAAGAAACAGCCTAAGCGCCGGCGTCAGCGGCGCCGCTCAAAATCCCGCCAAAACAATATGGTGATTCAAGCACGGGAGATAATAATACTCCGGAGAGTGCCGAAGAAAACCCCCTCCAGCAAGATTCAGCACAGGAGGATGGAGAAACCAGCCCTCTTGAGAGAGCGGCAGATAGAGAGGTCGAGGACGATAATCATATGCCTCCCTCCGAAGACGAGGCAAGCCTCGACGACGACGAATTCGTCGTGCCAGAGGATCCCGTCGAGCAAGAGCGTTTTCAATGCAGGCTTATGGCCACGGCAAGAAGCCTCAAGAAAAAATAGCAACATCTTAGAGCTGGTCAAGATTTACTAGTCGACAGATGGACTGAAGTCCTTGCGGCCGAAGAGCATAAACTCAAACGCCCCTCCAAGAGCTACCCAAAGCGCAGGTTGCTACCCCGATTAGATGAGGAAGCACTTGATACGGCCGACCGGCCACCTCGTGGCCGCGACAGAGAGGCCTCTCGGTCCTCCACTCAAGCCGCACCCCGTACCAAGGCATGGGAAAATGTGCCAGACCTGCGAGATATGTTGGAGGACAAGGCAAGGCAAACAAGATCGATCTACGGATTGCGTGGGCGCCCCACGACTCGAGACAATAACCGTCACGCCGGACATAAATCCGGTAGGGCCGAACACAGTAGACAAAGCTCATTGGAGCTACGTCGTGATATAGCCCAGTACAGAGGCATCGCACACCCACTATGCTTCATAGACGAAGTAATGGATCATCAAATCCCCGAGGGTTTCAAACCCGTAAACATCGAATCATATGATGGCACAACAGATCCTGCGATATGGATCGAGGATTATCTCCTTCATATCCACATGGCCTGCGGCGATGATCTCCATGCCATCAAATACCTCCTACTCAAGCTTAAAGGACCAGCTCGGCATTGGCTTAACAGCTTGCCAGCAGGATTAATCAGTTGTTGGGAGGACCTGGAAGCCACATTCCTCGACAACTTCCAGGGCACTTATGTGCGACCACCAGACGCCGATGACCTAAGCCACGTGATCCAGCAGCCAGAGGAATCGGCCAGGCAATTCTGGACATGGTTCCTAACAAAGAAAAATCAAATAGTCGACTATCCGGACGTAGAGGCCCTAGCAGCCTTTAAGCACAATATCCGCGACGAGTGGCTTGCCCGGCACCTAGGACAGGAAAAGCCAAAGTCTATGGCAGCACTCACGACACTCATGACCCGCTTTTGCGTGGGAGAAGACAACTGGCTTGCTCGTAGCAACAATATCACCAAGAACCCTGGTAATTCGGATACCAAGGACAGTAGTGGCAGGTCGCGTCGCAACAAGCAGAAGTGCCGCATTAACGATGACAATGCTGAGGATACGGCAGTTAATGCCGGATTCAGGGGCTCTAAATCCGGTCAGCAGAAAAAGCCATTCAAAAGGAATCCTAGGGGCCTTTCTAGTTTGGACCGAATACTCGACCGCTTGTGCTAGATACATGGCACCCCCGAAAATCTGGCCAACCACACTAACAGGGATTGTTGGGTGTTCAAGCAGGCAGGCAAGTTAAATGCCGAAAACAAAGACAAGGGTCTGCATAGCGATGACGATGAAGATCCCCGTCCGCCGAACAACAGTGGACAGAAGGGTTTTCCCCCACAAGTGCGGACGGCGAACATGATATACGCAACCCACGTCCCCAAGAGGGAGCGGAAGCGCGCGTTAAGGGACGTATACGCGGTAGAGCCAGTCGCCCCAAAGTTCAACCCATGGTCCTCCTGCCCGATCACCTCTGATCGAAGGGACCACCCCACTAGCATCCGTCATGGCGGATTCGCCGCATTGGTTCTAGACCCAATTATTGACGGATTTCATCTCACTAGAGTCCTTATGGATGGCGGCAGCAGCCTGAACCTGCTTTACCAGGATACAGTGCGGAAAATGGGCATAGATCCCTCGAGGATTAAGCCCACCAAAACGACCTTTAAAGGCGTAATACCAGGTGTAGAGGCCAACTGTACAGGCTCAGTCACACTTGAAGTGGTCTTCGGATCTCCGGATAATTTCCGAAGCGAGGAGTTAATCTTCGACATAGTCCCATTCCGCAGTGGCTATCACGCACTGCTCGGGCGAACCGCATTCGCCAAGTTCAATGCGGTACCGCACTACACATACCTTAAGCTCAAAATGCCAGGCCCTCGAGGAGTAATTACGGTCAATGGAAACACCGAACGCTCCCTCCGAACGGAGGAGCACACGGCGGCCCTTGCAGCGGAAGTACAAAGCAGCCTCTCCAGGCAGTTCTCCAGTCCGGCCATTAAACGATCGGACACCGTCAAGCGCGCCCGGAGTAACCTACAACAAGACCGCCTGGCACGATCCGAGCAGGCGTAGCAATGCGGCCCCAACCCCAGCCCTCGCAAAAAGGCGACGCCAGTGCTTCGCATACATAACTATGCTCTAGAAATACCATGGGTACAGGGGGAGGGGCACCATCACGGCACGCCCGAAACACGGCTTAAACCACACCAGGGGCTGCCGATTTTTTAATTTTCTCTTAATTTCAGGACTCCATTCTTCGGAAGGCCTGTTCGGCAGTTCAATTGCCGCACAAACGATGCAAGAACCAGGGAAGCAGGCAAGCCACGCCGCATTACGGAACTCCCAGGTGGTCTCTATCACGAGCAGTATACCTGTTTCGTATACCATTCCGCAGCCTGCCCCTGGAACGGACATGTTAAATAGTCCAACCTTTTGCTTATCGCATTATTTGTATCGTTCTGCTTTGATCACAGCCCTTTTTAATAAACAGTGCATAGCTTTTGTCTATTTTTTGCATTACTCTTTATATATATATATGTTCCTTAACGACATGTTGCACCCGTACACTTTGCTACGGCCAAAATACGCCAGGGGCTTTAGTACCCCTCAATATGGTGTGAGAAGTCCGAACACTTTGAAAAGTGCGGCACCCCGAACTTATAGCATTATATGCATCGGCTCCGAATCATGTCTTGGGTCAATAGTTGGGTTTGCCCAGCTCCTATGTTTTGGTGCCTTACGTACCGCTATATCGGCTAAGGTAGCACT
The DNA here is from genome assembly GCF_018294505.1 of Triticum aestivum. Taxonomy (NCBI): domain Eukaryota; kingdom Viridiplantae; phylum Streptophyta; class Magnoliopsida; order Poales; family Poaceae; genus Triticum; species Triticum aestivum. Next base: position 574,485,501 of record NC_057797.1, read on the forward strand.
AGGAGAACCACTGCGATTGTGCCCCAGTTGAGCTGGGTCGAGCACCTCAGTGGAGAAAGCTAAAACTGACTGTCATGATGAAGCGAGAGCTGGTCGCTGTTCGAGAGGTTTTTCGAGTCCCTAAAGACTTATGCCGCTTAGAGCGAGGAGCTGGCTCTGTCCGGCCAAGGCGTGGATAGCGCCCCGAACTCGGTCTTCCGAATACCAGGGGCTTCGCCGAAATTTAAAATTATAGAATTCTATGGCTAAGTGAGAGTGTTCACGCATTATAGTCCGATTGCCTTGTTCGTTGGGCTGAGCGCCTCCCTCGAAGGACCCAAACATGGGAAAAAGAGCGCTCAGGTTTATCCCCGAACACCCCAGCACTAGCGGCATGGGGGAAGAAGCCGACGACTTGCCATCTCTCAGAATTGATAAACAGCCGCACAGAAGGTAATATTTTAAATTCCAACAGCATTGCTTAGCGCATATGAACAAGTTTTCAGCGCACAGGACAAAATGAGCAAGTTTCACTCAAAAATTACATCCCTAGAACATTCATCCGCCACAAGGCAGGCACCCTTCAGAACATCCTTATAATAATTCTCGGGCTTGCGATGCTCTTTCCCCGGCGGTGGCCCATCCTTCACAAGCTTCTCAGCATCCAGCTTGCCCCAGTGCACCTTAGCACGGGCAAGGGCCCTACGGGCACCTTCAATGCAGACGGAGCGCTTGATGACTTCGAGCCTTGGACAAGCCTCCACCAGCCGCCGCACCAGCCCGAAATAGCTCCCAGGCAGAGCCTCTCCAGGCCACAGCCGAACTATGAGGCCCTTCATGGCCTGTTCGGCTGCCTTGTGGAGCTCGACCAGTTGCTTCAGCTGGTCGCTCAGGGGCACGGGGTGTCCGGCCTCAGCATACTGAGACCAGAACACTTTCTCTGTCGAGCTGCCCTCCTCGGCTCGATAGAATGCGGTGGCATCGGACACACTCCGGGGAAGATCTGCGAACGCTCCTGGAGAGCTCCGGATTCGGGTAAGTAACAAGTAACTCACGTTTATGTGTTTGCTTTGCATAAAGAATGCCTTACCCGCCGCTATCTTCTTCACCTCATCCAACTCCTGGAGGGTCTCCTGGGATTCAGCCTTGACAGACTTGGCATTTTCAATAGCCACTGCGAGCTCGGACGCTTGCGTCTTTGAGTCAAGATCCAAACTCTCATGTTTTTCCATGAGAGCCTGGAGCTCTTGCCGCACCTTGCCAACCTCGGCCTCATACTTCTCCCGCTCGGTGTGCTCCATGGCCGCCCTCTTCTCAGCCTCGACCAGCACTTGCTTAAGGGTCGCCACCTCAGACGTGGCCCCTACAATAGCCATGATGATCCTGTCATTTTTTTGCAATTACACTTTTTATATATATATTTAAAACAAGGTATTTCTTACCTTCCTTCTCCTCGAGCTGCTTCTTGGCACGCCCGAGCTCTCGCTCGGACTGCTCGAGGTTCTGCTTTAGCGTGTCCACTTCCGCAGTCAGTACGGCGGACGCCAGTAGAGAAGCCTGCATACGCATATTGACTCCTTTTTGTTAGACTCCTGCGAATTTCATTTTGATCCTCTATTCGACTTTTCTTCCTGAATACCAAACAGAGCATCAGGGGCTACTGTCTATGCGGTAATATTGTTTACACATTTTTTACTTACCTCAAAGCCTGTTAAAAGGCTAGTACAAGCTTCAGTCAGTCCGCTCTTGGCGGACTGAACCTTCTGGACCACCGCACTCATAATGGTGCGGTGCCCCTCGTCGATGGAGGCGCCTTTGAGCACCTCCAACAGATTGTCCGGCGCCTCCGGTTGGACGGGGGTCCCCGGCACGGTGGGCTTGCTCCTCTTGGAAGGAGGTCGCCCGCCGGACTCTAGAACCTTTGAAGGTTCCGGAGCGGTGTCCGGCCTAGGGCCGGACTTGGAGCCCTGGGGGTTCTGTCCCCTTCACTCCTGGGATCCGGGAGGTCGCCTTGCGGCGCCTCCAGGACCACCTCCTCCCGGATTGGAACCTGTTGGGACAACACTTCGGTGTCGTCCGTAGGGCGGGGGGAGGAAGCCGTCGGAAGCGAATTCACATCCGACGAGTCCAGTGAACCGCTCGACGACGCGTCGAGCCGGTCTTTGGGTGGGCTACATAAACATATTCGACATAAGGGAAAGTTGTGCAACAAAGGAATACTATGAATTACTCGGGTATTCGGATACTTACGATTTAGCCAGGGGCTTGGCCCTGGGCCGCCACTCCTCTCCGCCGTCGTCGGCGTCGGTGGAGTAGTCCGGAGGAAGGGTTTCCCCTTCTTGGACCCTTCGGCCTCCCCAGCTGGGGCGGCCTTCCTTTTCTTCCCTTCCCCCGCTGGAGGGGGAGGGGTCTCTTCTTCCTCCTCCTCGTCTTCATGGGAGGAGTGCGTCTTGGAGTTGTCGGATGAGGGATCCGACACCTCCAGGCGCCGGGCACTCTTTCGAGTCCCCGTGGCCCTCTTCTTGGCCTTCTTCTCCGGCACCACATGGGGTGCCGGAACCAGCAGCTTTGCCAAACGAGCGTCCGCTGGGCCTTCGGGCAAAGGAGCCGGACAGTTGATCTGTCCGGACGTCTCCTGCCAATCCTGTCAAAGGTAAGGGAGCTTAGATCCCGCATGGAGTCAAACTATGAAAAACTGATACCCTGTAAAAGGAAAAAACAGCTTACCGCATGAGCGTGACGCTGCGTACTGAATCCGCGATCCTCGGTAGCGGATGCGGGGGCCTCGGCGCCCTTGAAAAGCACCTTCCAGGCATCTTCGTACGTCGTGTCGAAGAGCCTGCTCAGAGTTTGGTGCCGCGCCGGGTCGAACTCCCACAGGTTGAAAGCCCGTTGTTGACACGGGAGGATCAGGCGGATGAGCATAACCTGGACTACGTTGACAAGTTTGAGCTTCTTGTCCACCAGGGTTTGGACACATGTTTGGAGTCCGGTCAGCTCTCCTTTTTTACCCCATGATAGGCCCGTCTCCTTCCAGGAGGTGAGCCGCGTAGGGGGTCCGGATCGAAACTCGGGGGCTGCGACCCATTCGGGGTCGCGTGGCTCGGTGATGTAAAACCACCCCGATTGCCACCCCTTCGGGGTCTCCACAAAGGAGCTCTCGAGCCATAAGACGTTGGGCATCTTGCCCACCATGGCACCTCCGCACTCCGCCTGGTTGCCGCGCACCACCTTCAGCTTGACATTGAAAGTCTTGAGCCATAGGCCGAAATGGGGGCGGATGCGGAGGAAAGCCTCACACACGACAATAAACGCCGAGATGTTGAGGACAAAGTTCAGGGCCAGATCATGGAAATCTAGGCCATAGTAGAACATGACCCCCCGGACAAATGGGTGAAGAGGGAAGCCCAGTCCACGGAGGAAATGGGGGAGGAACACCACCCTCTCATGGGGCCTAGGGGTGGGGATGATCTGCCCCTTTTCGAGAAGCCGGTAGCGATGTCGTTAGACAAGTATCCGGCCTTCCTCAGTTTTTTGATGTGTCCCTCGGTGACGGAGGAAACCATCCACTTGCCTCTCGCTCTGGAATTGGCTGGAGAAGGTTGAGGTGGGGAGTGCGGACTTGGGCGCTAAAGCTCGAGTGTGCGAGAATGGATAAGCAAGGGAGGAAGAAGGCGTAGGTGAAAAGGTGGATCCTTATCCCCTTATATGGGTGGACACAACTACGTGTCCCCACCAGCCTGGTAAAACTCGCTTATCTCCAAGCGCCGTAATCAATGGCGCGGTTGGGTTACCCACGCCCGTATTGATGAGAATCCCGGAATAAGGGGAAACGATCTCTGCTTTAACAAGACGTGCCAAGGAAACCGTCTCGCATGACGCCTGAGGTGGGATAATAAAATGACTCGGATAAAGGCTTGGCCGTGGTGTGTCACACTACGGAATACGTCAGCAGATTAGATTTGTGTAAATGTTATTCTCTCTATGGCAATATGTGGAAACTTATTTTGCAGAGCCGGACACTATCTTTGTGTTCAAAATCTTCTATGAAGTACTTGGAGGAGGAACCCGCCTTGCAATGCCGAAGACAATCTGCGCACCGGACTCGTCGTCATTGAAGCCTGGTTCAGGGGCTACTGAGGGAGTCCTGGATTAGGGGGTGTCCGGATGGCCGGACTATACCTTCAGCCAGACTCTTGGACTATGAAGATACGAGATTGAAGAGTTCGTCTCATGTCCGGAAGGGACTTTCCTTGGCGATACAGATATGTAGATCTCCTACCATTGTAACCGACTTTGTGTAACCCTAACCCTCTCCGGTGTCTATATAAACCAGAGGGTTTTAGTCCATATGACAACATACAGAACAACAATCATACCATAGGCTAGCTTCTAGGGTTTAGCCTCCCTGATCTCGTGGTAGATCTACTCTTGTACTACCCATATCATCAATATTAATCAAGCAGGACGTAGGGTTTTACCTCCATCGAGAGGGGCCGAACCTGGGTAAAACTTCGTGTCCCTTGTCTCCTGTTACCATCCGGCCTAGACGCACAGTTCGGGACCCCCTACCCGAGATCCGCCGGTTTTGACACCGACAGTCAATAATGAAGGGACCTTCCCATTTGGGCTCGAGCTTGGATTTTTTCTTCTCCGGCAGGCGTAGAACTAACTCGCCAACGTTATAAGTTTTGGCCCGTACTTCTCTGCTTTGGCATCTGCGAGCCTGTTGCTGATAAAATGCGGAATGGGCTTTTGCCACATCGCGCTCCTCCTCCAGGGTATCCAGACTGCCCTGCCGATCGATCTCGGCTTCTCTTTCTTCGTACATGCGCACTCGAGGTGAGTCATGAATTATGTCGCAGGGCAAAACTGCCTCTGTGTCGTACACCATAAAGAAGGGTGTGTATCCGGTAGTGCGATTCGGCGTGGTCCGCAGCCCCCAGAGTACAGAGTCGAGCTCCTCTACCCAGTGCTTGTTAGACTCCTTGAAGGACCGCACTAATCTGGGTTTAATGCCGCTCATGATAGGACCATTTGCTCGCTCAACTTGGCCATTGGTTTGTGGGTGATAGACGGAAGCATAATCGAGCTTGATGCCCATGTTGCTGCACCAGAGTTTTACCTCATCGGCCGTTAAGTTCATGTCATTGTCAGTGATGATGTTGTGGGGGACGCCATAACAGTGTACAACCCCGGATATGAAGTCTATCACCGGTCCGGATTTAGCTGTTTTAATAGGTTTGGCTTCTATACATTTGGTGAATTTATCTACCCTGACCAATAAGTATTTTTTTTCTTATGGGTTCCCCCTTTAAGGGGTCCAACCATGTCAAGCCCCCAGACCGCGAAAGGCCAGGTAATGGGGATTGTTTGGAGGGCGGTGGGTGGCATATGGCTTTGGTTTGCAAAAAGCTGGCAACCGGCGCAGCGTTGGACCAAGTCCTGCGCGTCTGCCCGGGTCGTCGGCCAATAAAAACCTGTACGGAAGGCCTTGCTTACAAGAGCCTGGGCTGCGGCATGGTGGCCGCCGAGTCCGGCATGAATTTCTGCCAAAAGCTTCTGCCCTTCCTCTTTGGAGATGCACCTTTGAAGGACTCCGGTGGTGCTTTTCTTATACAGCTCTCCCTCATGGACCATGTAGGCTTTAGATCGCCGCACTATGCAGCGTGCCTCATTTTGGTCCTCGGGAAGTTCCTTCCTAGTTAGGTAGGCCAGGAATGGTTCTGTCCACGGGGCGATGATGGCCATTATTACGTGGGCTGAAGGTGTTATTTCGGTGGCAGAGCCTTCGATTATGTCAGTGTATTCAGTATCGGGCATTTTGGCCGGGTCCGGACTATTGTTACCGGTGTCCCCTTCCCATACTACCGATGGCTTAAACAACCTCTCCAAAAGGATGTTGGGGGGGGACCACGTCGCATTTTGCGCTGATGCGGGCGAGGATATCCGCCGCCTGATGGTTTTCCCGAGCCACATGGTGAAATTCGAGCCCCTCGAACCGAGCTGGCATCTTTAGGACGGTGTTTCGATAGGCCGCCATCTTCGTATCCTTGGCATCAAAGTCTCCATTTATTTGGGATATTGCGAGGTTCGAATCCCCATGCACCTCCAGGCATTGAATGCCCATGGAGACTGCCAGCCGAAGACCATGCAATAGGGCTTCGTATTTGGCTGCGTTGTTGGAGTTTGTATACAGTATCTGCAGTACGTACTAAACGGTATCTCCGGTTGGGGACGTCAGGACGACGCCAGCCCCAGACCGGCTAGCATTTTGGAGCCATCGAAGTGCATGATCCAATTGGAGTATGCACCGTACTCTTTAGGGAGTTCGGCTTCCGTCCATTCAGCGACAAAGTCGGCCAATACTTGTGATTTAATGGCTCGCCGAGGTTTGTATGTTATGTCGAACGGGAGGAGCTCAATGGCCCATTTGGCAATCCGGCCCGTGGCATCGCGGTTGTTTATAATATCATTAAGTGGCACTTCCGAGGCTACTGTAATTAAACACTCTTGAAAGTAGTGTCGCAGTTTCCAGGATGCCATGAATACCGCATAGGCTATCTTTTGATAATGTGGGTACCGTGATTTGCATGGAGTGAGGACAGTGGATACATAGTATACCGGCTTTTGAAGAGGGAACTTATGTCCATTAGCTTCTCGTTCGACGACGAGCACTACGCTTACAACTTGATGAGTTGCCGCAATGTACAACAACATTGGTTCGCCAATGTTTGGCGCGGCCAGGATTGGGTTGGTTGCCAGTATGGATTTTATTTCTTCCAATCCAGCTGTGGTAGCGTCCGTCCACTCGAGGTGTTCGGTGCGCCGAAAGAGGCGATAAAGGGGTAATGCCTTTTCTCCTAAGCGGGAGATAAAGCGGCTTAGAGCCGCCACACATCCAGTTAGTTTCTGGATTTGTTTGAGGTCCGTTGGGATAGACAACTGTGACAGAGCTCGGATTTTGGCCGGATTAGCTTCAATTCCTCTACTGGAGACAATGAAGCCCAGGAGCTTTCCGGCTGGTATGCCGAAAACGCATTTTTCCGGATTGAGCTTGATGTCGTATGTTCGGAGGTTGTCGAATATGAGCCTCAAGTCATCTATTAGAGAGTCGATGTGTTTGGTTTTAACGAACACATCATCTATGTATGCCTCTACTGTTTTGCCAATCTGTTTCTCCAGACATGTCTGGATCATGCGCTGATATGTTGCGCCGGCGTTTTTGAGCCCAAAAGGCATTGTGTTGAAATAGAAGGGGCCGTATGGTGTGATAAATGTCGTTGCGGCTTGGTCGGACTCCGCCATCTTGATTTGGTGGTAGTCGGAGTATGCGTCGAGGAAACACAATGACTCGTGTCCTGCGGTAGCATCGATAATTTGATCGATGCGGGGGAGGGGGAAGGGATCCTTTGGGCAAGCCTTGTTGAGGTCCTTGAAATCGACACTTAGGTGCCAGGATTTGTCCTTCTTTGGTACCATCACCAGGTTTGCTAGCCAGCCTGGGTGTTTTATTTCTCTAATGAATTTGGCTCCAATAACTTGGCTAGTTCCTCTCCCATAGCATGTCTCTTAGGTTCCGAGAAACGCCGAAGAGCCTGCTTGACTGGCTTGAATCCCTTTAGGATATTGAGGCTGTGCTCGGCCAGCCTGCGTGGGATTCCTGGCATGTCTGAGGGGTGCTAGGAGAATATGTCCCAATTCTCGCGCAGGAACTCTCATAGTGCGGCGTCCACGGCGGGGTTTAAATGTGCCCCGATGGAGGCTGTTTTTGTAGGGTCCGTTGGGTGGACTTGGAATTTGACTATTTCGTCCGCTGGTTTAAAAGGGGTGGACTTGGATCTCTTGTCAACTATTACGTCGTGCCTGTCCACCATGGAGCGTAGCGCAGTTAATTCCTCGGCCGAGAGGGCTTCAGATAATGCCTCGAGGGCCAATGCGGCTGTTTTGTTTTTGGCGTGGAGTGTTGTGTCCGGATCACTAGCAAGAGTAATGATTCCGTTGGGCCCGGGCATTTTGAGCTTCATGTACCCATAATGGGGTATGGCTTGGAAGATCGTGAACGCCTCCCGTCCTAAAAGGGCGTGGTATCCACTACTGAATGGGGCCACTTGGAATGTAATTTCTTTGGACCTATAGTTCTGTGGCATGCCGAATACCACGTCTAGTGTGATTTTCCTAGCACAGCGTGCTTCCCTAATGGGGATGATTCCTCTGAAGGTTGTGCTGCTTTGCTCAATGCGGTTCCAGTCTATTTCCATTTTTTGAAGAGTTTCCTCATAGATGAGGTTTAATCCACTACCGCCGTCCATGAGTACTTTGGTGAGTCGAAAGCCGTCCACAATTGGAGTGAGGACCAATGCAGCTGGTGCTCGGGCAGTTCAGAATTTAGGTTCGTCACTGGCATTGAAGGTAATAGCCGTGTCACTCCATGGATTCATTGCTGCTACGTGGCAGATTTCAGCGAGGCTGCGGAGTGTTCGCTTGCGCCTATTATTTGATGCGAAAGTTTCAAAAACTGTTAATACCGTATTGTTATCCACGGGATGGTGCTCTGTGGCATTTGGGATAAGAAGATCCACCACTTTTGGCCACCTGCCGGAGTATCCAACATGCTCTAAGGTTGTGCGTTGGTATGGTATCCGCTGTGCTATGAATTTTGCAGGGTCCGTTAAGCCATCCCTCCAATACGGTTCCATGCCCTGTAGAGGGTTTTTGTTTCTTTGTAACTAACTCGGGTGTCTTATGATAGTGCACCCTTTTACTTCGGACTAGTGTATATTCTTAGCCGGATTATCCCAAAATTACGTTTCGGTTTTCCAGGCGCTTTCCATCGCACAGTACTTTCGTACTATGGATGCCAAGTCAGCGAAGCGTGATATGTCACGGCGACTTAAGGCGTTAAGTATTCCCTTGTCCGTGCAATTATTGCAGAAAAATGAGACTGCATCTTCCTCGCGACAGTCCTTAACCTTGTTCATCACAAGGAGGAATCTGGCCCAATAATGATGTATTGTTTCATGGGGCTCTTGCCTGATGTGGGAAAGATCGTTTATGTCTGGGTGGGTGGGTGTAATTGAATCCGAATCCCTACCCAATCTGAGACCCAGGGGCTGAGTGTTTCCAATATTGGAATTTCGGGTTTCGGTATGTTGCCAGATAAGTCTGGCCCGCTGCCTGACTCTAGGTTTAGGGCTTGGGTGATGTCCTCCCATAAACGGGTATCCGGCTCGGAGAGCTCAGGAATCTGGACATAGTTAGTCCTCAAGATAGAAGAGGAATCGCCGCATTGTTCCTCCACCACCGCAACATGGTGGGTGATTGGTGGAGAGTTAATCTCCCTTTGATCGGGTTTAAGCCCAATCTGATCATAGTCCGTAGCGACTCCCAAGGCGGCGATGCGAATCAAGAGCTCGTTCAAGGAAGAGAGCTCCATTGGATCCGTCTGCTCGGCGAATTCCGAGCCGACGTGGAGGTTGTTTCCGATGACCCGAGAAGTCATCGTCGAGGCAGCAGCCGAACGGGCGGTCATGATGAAACTGCCTAGCTGGAGAGTTTGGCCGACAGCCAGGGCTCCCCCGGCGGTGATGTTGTTCTTAACAACGAGACAAGGCATCCTTCCTTATGGTGATGGCACAGAGGAACTCTCAATGAAAGCATCAATGTCGGTGTCAAAACTGGCGGATCTCGGGTAGGGGGTCCCGAACTGTGCGTCTAAGGCAGATGATAACAGGAGGCAGGGGACACGATGTTTTACCCAGGTTCGGGCCCTCTTGATGGAGGTAAAACCCTACGTCCTGCTTGATTATTCTTGATAATATGAGTAGTACAAGAGTTGATCTACCACGAGATCGGAGAGGCTAAACCCTAAAAGCTAGCCTATGGTATGATTGTATGTTGTTCTACGGACTAAAACCCTCCGGTTTATATAGACACCGGAGGGGGCTAGGGTTACACAAGGTCGGTTACAAAGGAGGAGATATACATATCCATATTGCCTAGCTTGCCTTCCACGCCAGGTAGAGTCCCATCCGGACACGGGACGAAGTCTTCAATCTTGTATCTTCATGGTCCAACAGTCCGGCCAAAGGATATAATCCGGATGTCCGGATACCCCCTAATCCAGGACTCCCTCAACGTTCCTAGCCAACTCATCAATCTTAAGCAATTTTTCTTCAATCAAAGCATTGAAATTCTTTTGCGAAGTAATAAATTCTTTAATATTAGATTCAAAATAAGAGGGCATCTTATTATAATTTCCATAATAATTGTTGTAGGAATTACCATAATTATTAGAGGAATTACTAGGATAAGGCCTAGGATTAAAGTTTCCTCTATACGCGTTGTTACCAAAATTGTTCCTACCAACAAAATTCACATCCATAGATTCATTATTATTCTCAATCAAAGTAGACAAAGGCATATCATTAGGATCAGAAGAAACACTTTTATTAGCAAATAATTTCATAAGTTCATCCATCTTTCCACTCAAAACATTAATTTCTTCTATCGCATGCACTTTCTTATTAGTAGATCTTTCAGTGTGCCATTGAGAATAATTAACCATAATATTATCTAGGAGTTTAGTAGCTTCTCCTAAAGTGATTTTCATAAAAGTGCCTCCCGCGGCCGAATCTAAAAGGTTTCTAGAAGCAAAATTCAAGCAGGCATAAAAAATTTGTATAATCATCCACCAATTCAAACCATGAGTAGGGCAATTATGTATCATTAATTTCATCCTCTCCCAAGCTTGTGCAACATGTTCATGATCAAGTTGCTTAAAATTCATAATATCGTTTCTAAGAGAGATGATCTTAGCGGGAGGAAAATACTTAGAGATAAAAGCGTCTTTGCACTTATTCCACGAATCAATACTATTTTTAGGCAAAGACGAAAACCAAGCTTTAGCACGATCTCTAAGCGAAAAAGGAAATAGCTTCAATTTAACAATATCATTGTCCACATCTTTCTTCTTTTGCTTATCACACAAATCAACGAAGCTATTTAGATGGGTAGCGGCATCTTCACTAGGAAGGCCGGAAAATGGATCTTTCATGACAAGATTCAGCAAGGCAGCATTAATTTCACAAGATTCAGCATCGGTAAGAGGACCAATCGGAGTGCTAATAAAATCATTGTTGTTGGTATTGGTAAGTCACACAATTTACTGTTATCTTGAGCCATCGTGACAAGCAAGCAATCCAACACACAAGCAAACAAGAAACAGGCAAAAAAGAGGCAAATAGAGAAAGAGAGGGAGGATAGAGAGAGAGAGGGCGAATGGCAAATGGCAAATAATGTAATGTGGGAGATAAGGGTTTGTGATGGGTACTTGGTATGTTTGACTTTTGCATAGACCTCCCCGACAACGGCGCCAGAAATCCTTCTTGCTACCTCTTGAGCACTTGCGTTGGTTTTCCCTTGAAGAGGAAAGGGTGGTGCAACAAAGTAGCGTAAGTATTTCCCTCAGTTTTTTAGAACCAAGGTATCAATCCAGTAGGAGGCTACGCGCGAGTCCCTCGCACCTACACAAAACAAATAAATCCTCGCAACCAATGCGATAGGGGGTTGTCAATCCCTACACGGTCACTTATGAGAGTGAGATCTGATAGATATGATAAGATAATATTTTTGGTATTTTTATGATAAAGATGCATAGTAAAATAAAAGCAAAGAAAATAACTAGGTATTGGAAGATTAATATGATGAAGATAGACCTGGGGGCCATAGGTTTCACTAGTGGCTTCTCTCAAGAGCATAAGTATTTTATGGTGGGTGAACAAATTACTGTTGAGCAATTGACAGAATTGAGCATAGTTATGAGAATATCTAGGTATGATCATGTATATAGGCATCACGTCCAAGACAAGTAGACCGACTCCTGCATGCATCTACTACTATTAGTCCACACATCAACCGCTATCCAGCATGCATCTAGAGTATTAAGTTCAAGAGAACAGAGTAACGCCTTAAGAAATATGACATGATGTAGAGGGATAAATTCATGTAATATGATAAAAAAAACCATCTTGTTATCCTCGATGGCAACAATACAATACATGCCTTGCTGCCCCTACTGTCACTGGGAAAGGACACCGCAAGATTGAACCCAAAGTTAAGCACTTCTCCCATTGCAAGAAAGATCAACCTAGTAGGCCAAACCAAACTGATAATTCGAAAAGACTTGCAAAGATAACCAATCATACATAAAAGAATTCAAAGAAGATTCAAATATTGTTCATAGATAAACTTGATCATAAACCCACAATTCATCGGTCTCAACAAACACACCGCAAAAGAAGATTACATCGAATAGATCTCCACAAGAGAGGGGGGAGAACTTTGTATTGAGATCCAAAAAGAGATAAGAAGCCATCTAGCTAATAACTATGGACCCGTAGGTCTGAGGTAAACTACTCACACTTCATCGGACAGGCTATGGTGTTGATGTAGAAGCCCTCTGTGATCGATGCCCCCTCCGGCGGAGCTCCGGAACAGGCCCCAAGATGGGATCTCGTGGATACAGAAAGTTACGGCGGTGGAATTAGGGTTTTGGCTCCGGATCTGATCGTTTGGGGGTACGTAGGTATATATAGGAGGAAGAAGTACGTCGGTGGAGCAACAGGGGGCCCACGAGGGTGGAGTGCGCGCCTGGGGGGGTAGGCGCGCCCCCCTACCTCGTGGCCTCCCTGTTGGTTGCTTCACGTAGGGTCCAAGTCTCCTGGGTCTTGTTCATTCCAAAAATCACATTCCCAAAGGTTTCATTCCGTTCGGACTCCGTTTGATATTCCTTTTCTTCGAAACCCTAAAATAGGCAAAAAAACAGCAATTCTGGGTTGGGCCTCCGGTTAGCAGGTTAGTCCCAAAAATAATATAAAAGTGTATAATAAAGCCCAATAATGTCCAAAACAGTAGATAATATAGCATGGAGCAATCAAAAATTATAGATACGTTGGAGACGTATCAACAACACATGTCTATGGTCAGGAAACTTAACCATCTTTGATTAACGAGCTAGTCTAGTAGAGGCATACTAGGGACACTCTGTTTGTCTATGTATTCACACATGTACTAAGTTTCCGGTTAATACAATTCTAGTATGAATAATAAACATTTATCATGCTATAAGGAAATATAAATAACAACTTTATTATTGCCTCTAGGGCATATTTCCTTCATTATCATTCTTGGATGTATTACAATCATTTTATAGCAACTTTACATCATTTTTTTGGGACTAACCTATTGACCCAATGCCAAGTGTCAGTTGCTGTTTTTTGCTTGTTTTTTACATACCGGGAAATCAATATCAAACGGAGTCCAAACGCAACGAAACTTTACAGAGATTTTTTTGGAGCAATGGGTTCCTTCTGGTCACCGAGGCTCTGTTGGGCTAGAGCTCACCTCTGTTGCACTATAGGGGGGCTGGCGTGCCTATGTGGGTTGTGCCCACCTCGGTGGCCTCCCGCACCCCTTCTTTGCACTATAAATTCCCAAATATTCCGAAACCCCTCGGGGTTAACCTAGATCAGAAGTTCTGCCGCCGCAGGGCTCCGTAGCCACCGAAAACCAATCTAGACCCGTTCTGGCACCCTGCCGGAGGGGGGAATCATCTCCGGTGGCCATCTTCATCATCCCGGACCACCACGATGAGGAGGGAGTAGACCACCCTCGGGGCTGAGGGTTTGTACCAGTAGCTATGTGTTTAATCTCTCTCTCTCTCGTGATCTATATCATGGGTTTTGTTAATATAGATGGATCATATGATGTTTCTACCCTCTATACTCTTGTTATGATGAATTGAATCTTTACCCTTTGAAGTTTTGTCTTGTCGGATTGAATATTCAGAGATGAGAACACATGATATATGTCTTGCGGTATGAATACTTGAGGTGACAATTGGGGTATCTTATTGATTCACTTGATATATGTTATGGCATTCAACTCACGGATTCCCGTGGTGATATTGGGGTAATCTATGCATAGGGGTTGATGCACATTTTTATTATCTTTTCTCTGAAGGAAACTTTGGAGTCTCTTTATAGTTCTTTGTGTGGATTGAGTATTATGAATATGAACTTGCTTTGGTGTTATCTTAGTACGGACTCTAGGATAGTTCGAACGGAAAAAATAGCTTTGTGTTATTTTAGTACGGACTCTTGAATAGATTGAATGGAAATAATAGCTTCGAGGTGGTTTAGTACCCTACAAACAATTCCTATCTTTTGTTCTCCGCTAATAGGAACTCGGGAGTGATTCTTCGTTACACTTTGAGGGATAATCATATGACCCAACTATGTTAGCACTGTTGAGAGATTGCACTGGTGAAAGTACGGACCCTAGGCCTTATTTTTAAGCATTGACACACCGTTTTTGTGCCCGTTTACTATTTTCTACCTTGTTGTTTTTATTTATTTAGATTATAAAAATATATTTGTAGCATCCATATTACACTTTTATCACCATCTCTTTGCCGAACTAGTGCACCTATACAATTTGCCATTGTATTGGGTGTGTTGGGGACACAAGAGATTTCTTGTATTTGGTTGCAGGGTCGTTTGAGAGACACCATCTTCATCCTACACCTCTCACAGATTGATAAACATTAGTTCATCCACTTGAGGGAAAATTGCTATTGTCCTACATAACTCTGCGCTTGGAGGCCCAACACGTGTTTACAAGAATAAAGTTGCATAGTAGACATCAGTGAGTTCTTTATGACTAATGTTGAATCCACGGATTATACACATTCTCACCCTTCCACCATTGCTAGCCTCTCTAGTACCGCGCAATTCTCGCCGGTGCATTAAACCCACCATATACCTTCCTCAAAACAGCCACCATACCTACCTATTATGCCATTTCCATAGCCATTCGAGATATATTGCCATGCGACTTCCACCGTTCCGTTTATTATGACACGTTTCATCATTGTAATATTGCTTTGCATGATCATGTAGTTAGCATAGTATTTGTGGCAAGGCCACCATTCATATTTTTAATACATATCACTCTTGATCATTGCACATCCCGGTACACCGCTGGAGGCATTCATATAGAGTCATATTTTGTTCTAGAATCGAGTTGTATTTCTTGAGTTGTAAGTAAATAAAAGTGTGATGATCATCATTATTAGAGCATTATCCCATGTGAGAAAAGGATTATGGAAGCTATGATTCCCTCACAAGTTGGGATGAGTCTCCGGACTTTACAAAAAAATAAAAGAGGCCAAATGAATTCCAAACAAAAAAATGAGAGAAAAGAGAGAAGGGACAATTCTACTATCCTTTTACCACACTTGTGCTTCAAAGTAGCACCATGATCTTCATGATAGAGAGTCTCCTATTTTGTCACTTTCATATACTAGTCGGAATTTTCATTATAGAACTTGGCATGTATATTCCAATGATGGGCTTCCTCAAATTTCCTTAGGTCTTCATGAGCAAGCAAGTTGGATGCACACCACTTAATTTCTTTTTGATCTTTCATACACTTATAGATCTAGTGCATCCGTTGCATGGCACTCTCTCACATTGATATCTATTGATGGACATCTCCATAGCCCGTTAATATGCCTAGTTGATGTGAGACTTTCTCCTTCTTTCTTTCTTCACAACCACCATATTCTATTCCATCTATAGTGCTATATCCATGGCTCACGCTCATGTATTGCATGAAAGTTGAAAAAGTTTGAGAAAATCAAAAGTATGAAACAATTGCTTGGCTTGTCATCGGGATTGTGCACGATTAAATACTTTGTGTGATGAAGATGGAGCATAGCCAGACTATATTATTTTGTAGGTATAACTTTCTTCGACCATGTTATTTTGAGAATACATGATTGCTTTATTAGTATGCTTGAAGTATTATTGTTTTTATGTCAATATTAAACTTTAGTTTTGAATCTTATGGATCTGAATATTCATGCCACAATAAATAAGATTACATGGATACATATGTTAACTAGAATTCCACATCAAAAATTCTGTTTTTATCATTTACCTACTCGAGGACGAGTAGGAATTAAGCTTGGGGATGCTTGATACGTCTGCAACGTATCTATAATTTTTTATTGTTCATGCTATTATATTATCTTTGGATGTTTTATATGCATTAATATGTTATTTTATATTATTTTTGGGACTAACTTATTAACCTAGAGCCCAGTGCCAGTTTCTGTTTTTCTTGTTTTTGAGTTTTACAAAAAAGGAATATCGAACGGAGTCCAAACAGAATAAAACTTTCATGATGATTTTTCTTAGACCAGAAGACACCCAGAAGACTTGGGAGAGGGCCATAAGAGTCTCGAGGACTCCACAAGCCCTCAGGGCGTGCCCTAGGGGGCGCCCCTGACTTGTGGGCCCCTCAGGAGTCCACCGACCTCCCTCTCAACTCTATAAATCCTAAATTATTCCCAAACCACCAGAGGCGTCCACCAAAATACTTTTCCGCCGCCGTAACCTTTTGTTCCCATGAGATTCCATTAATGACCCACAAGTATAGGGGATCTATCGTAGTCCTTTCGATAAGTAAGAGTGTTGAACCCAACGAGGAGCAGAAGGAAATGACAAGTGGTTTTCAGCAAGGTATTCTCTGCAAGCACTAAAATTATCTGTAACAGATAGTTTTGTGATAAGATAAATCATAACGGGTAAGTAAATAAAGTAACTAAGGTGCAGCAAGGTGGCCCAATCCTTTTTGTAACAAAGGACAAGCCTGGACAAACTCTTATATAAAGCAAAGCGCTCCCGAGGACACATGGGAATTGTTGTCAAGTTAGTTTTCATCATGCTCATATGATTCACGTTCGTTACTTTGATAATTTGATATGTGGGTGGACCGATGCTTGGGTGCCTCCCTTCCTTGGACAAGCCTCCTGCTTATGATTAACCCCTCTCGCAAGCATCCAAAACTATGAAAGAAGAATTAAGGTAAACCTAACCATAGCATGAAACATATGGATCCAAATCAGCCCCTTACGAAGCAACGCATAAACTAGGGTTTAAGCTTCTGTCACTCTAGCAACCCATCATCTACTTATTACTTCCCAATGCCTTCCCCTAGGCCCAAATAATGGTGAAGTTTCATGTAGTCGACGTTCACATAACACCACTAGAGGAGAGACAACATACATCTCATCAAAATATCGAACGAATACCAAATTCACATGATTACTTATAACAAGACTTCTCCCATGTCCTCGGGAACAAACGTAACTACTCACAAAACATATTTATGATCAAGATCAGAGGATTATTAATTATCATTAAGGATCTGAAAATATAATATTCCACCAGAAACCAACTAGAATCAACTACAAGGAGTAATCAACACTACTAGCAACCCACAGGTACCAATATGAAGTTTTGGGACCAAGATCGAATACAAGAGATGAACTAGGGTTTGAGAGGAGATGGTGCTAGTGAATATGTTGATGGAGATTGACCCCCTCTCGATGGAAGGATCGTTGGTGATGACGATGGCTTTGATTTCCCCCTCCCGGAGGGATGTTTCCCCGGCAGAACAGCTCTGCTGGAGCCCAAGATTGGTTCTGCCCAGGTTCTGCCTCGAGATGGCGGCGCTTCGTCTTGAAAGCTTCCTTCTGATGTAATATTATTTTGCGGTGTGTTTGTCGAGATCCGATGAAATATGGATTTGTGATCAGATTATCTATGAATATTATTTGAGTCTTTTCTGAATTCTTATATGCATGATTCGATATCTTTGTACTTCTCTTCAAATTATCGGTTTGGTTTGGCCAACTAGATTGGTTCTTCTTGCAATGGGAGAGGTGCTTATTTTTGGGCTCAATCTTGCGGTGTCCTCACCCAATGACAAAGTAGGGGTAGTGAGGCATGTACTGTATTGTTGCCATCAAGGGTAAAAAGATGGGGTTTTCGTCATATTGCTTGAGTTTATCCCTCTACATTATGTCATCTTACTTAAGGGGTTACTCCGTTCTTATGAACTTAATACTCTAGATGCATGCTGGATAGCGGTTGATGTGTGGAGTAATAGTACTAGATGCAGACAGGAGTCGGTCTACTTATCACAGACGTGATGCCTATATTCATAATCATTCCCTTGGATATCGCCATAACTTTGCGCTTTTCTATCAATTGCTCGACAGTAATTTGTTCACCCACCGTATGTTTTCTTTCAAGAGAGAAGCCTCTAGTGAAACCTATGGCCCCTGGTGTCGGATTTAGGGTTCCGCAGAACTCATCCTCCCTAGTCTTCCTGCTCACTGATCTCACGGCCTAGCTCGACTAACTGGATGGAAAAGAGACATGGCAGTTTACCTAGGTTCGGGCCACCTTGCAGTGTAAAACCCTACTCCTGCTTTGTGGTGGATTGTAACATCCCAAATTTTCAATTTGGAATGTTATACATTAGATCATCATTGCATATCATATTTTATTGCATTTTGGCTTGATCCTAGAAATTCTACGCAACTCAAGGACCCACAGAGAGATTTGGGGATTTCATTATTTTCATATTTGAGTTTTATCAAATTTTGAAAGCAGGATCATTTGGTTTTGATTATTTTCCCTTCCTAATATTTCAAACCTAAAAATATATGAGAGGAGATAAAATGACTTCTCCAAAATAGATGAAATATTAGAGGAAAAATATTAAAAACTAAATAAATATTTTATTTAGATTTTTTGCAATTTTATTTGAATTAGAAAAATTGCACGTTTTCAAAATTGCATTTTAGGGCCAAGAAAATGTTCATCTTGTTCTAAATATTTTATTTAGACGGTGAAAAATTGTTTTGGCATTTTTAGATTTTTTTTTATTTATTTTTCAAGGATTTATTTTTGGCGGAGCGTTATTTTAAAAAAATGTTCGCACGCCTGACTTGGCCGAAGGCCCAGCCGAGCCGGGCCAAGCCCGTGCAGCCGCAGTCTCCCGCACCGGCTCGGGACCGGAGTCCCGAGCGAAGCCGCCGCCACCGCCCGAGTCTGGGAGGAGCACACCTCCCGAGACGGCCCCTCCCCCAAGCCAGCCGCCCCCTCCTCTTAAATACCGCCGCCACCGACCCCCACCACCACCACCAGAGCCGCCTCGCCAAACCCCGCCGCCGCCGCCTGCCGTTGCCGTCCCGCCACCGCCCGAGCAGCCCGCCGCCCCACTGGACCTCGCCGGAGCCACCGGATCTCGCCGGAGCCCGACCGAGGTAGACGACCTGCCACCGCCGGTTTTTGAGAGAAAATCGATTCATTTTTTTTCAGAAAACCCTAGTTTTCATTTTTTAGAATAGATCGATTTTATTTTTTCGGTTTATTTATTTAGCGGACGTTCGTCCGTACGTTCATTTTAACGAACAATGTTCACTCGTTAGCCGCAGACAGCGAACGTTCGTTCATTAGCCTGTTCGTCAGTTTTTCTTTTTCTTGGATTTTCCTGCGATTATTTTCGATCGCGATTTCTGATCCGATTTTTGTTTTAGTATAACTTTTCGCTTGTTTATCGGAATCGGGCGATTCAAGCGCCTAGAGTTTCGTCTCGAAACCCTTTTTCTGTTTAACCTACTTAAATAAGATTTTGCTACTGTAAAATTTGTACTTTAGTCCAGATTAGTAAACGAAGCTTGTTTCTTTCGTCGTTTGAGTTTTGTTTCTTTGTTTGACTTGATTCTTTCTGCAAACCGGAGTTCTTAAGTTGAACTTTCTGGTTAGATCTCTTATTTGAGTTTTACCCGTGCCCTTGCTTGATTGCTTATTGTATGCTTGTTTGTTTGTGATAGAGTACCCGGAGTGCGAAGCGTGCTACTACGAGTCTCTAGGTTTCGCGGATCATCAGCAAGGCAAGTAACACTTTGATCATACCTCTTTACTACCCAGTTTTATTGCATTAGATCAACCCTCAAACAGTTGCATGGTGAGGATCTGAATTAAATTGTGGGTTTGGAAAGTAGATGAGGTAGTACCTATTCACCTGTTTATTATCAAACCTTGGGAGTGACTTCTACGTTGCTTATATTGCTATGCTATGCTCGTAGACGTGGATTGGGTTTGAGAGTTTTCATGACATATGTGAGCATTGTTAAATAATTGTTAACTTAAGGTGGCAACTTTAATACACATCTGGGTGGATTGAGGCACCTGAGGAATTCCAGTGATTGCATGTATTTTTGGAAATCCCGGGGTACCGTTTGATTCTCCTATGGACTGCCACCCAGGCTCAAAGGGATCATAAGATTATTCATGCTAGAAACTTCCATGTGCAGCCACATGCCATTATGGGCTCTAGCATAGTTGAGTAAGTTGTGGGAAACCTTTCCATGATGGGCTAGCAGATGTAGGGGATTGTAGGTGTACCGGTCTATCTATCGGTTAAGGGGACCTCTTCGGAAAGACTGTGTCTCGGTCATCCGTTTCTCAAACGTTATGTAGTGCGAGAAATCCAACGGAGGAGATCAAGTCTTGTGGGGAAAAGTGCACAAACCTCTGCAGAGTGTACAAACTAATTGTTGGGGAACGTAGTAATTTCAAAAAAATTCCTACGCACACGCAAGATCATGGTGATGCATAGCAACGAGAGGGGAGAGTGTTGTCCACGTACCCACGTAGACCGAAAGCAGAAGCATTAGCACAACACGGTTGATGTAGTCGTACGTCTTCACGATCCGACTGATCAAGTACCGAACGCATGGCACCTCCGAGTTCTGCACACGTTCAATTTGATGAATTCCCTCGAACTCCGATCCAGCCGAGTGTTGAGAGAGAGTTTTGTCAGCACGACAGCGTGGTGATGATGATGATGTTCTACCGACACAGGGCTTCGCCTAAGCACCGCTACGATATGATCGAGGTGGATTATGGTGGAGGGAGGCACCGCACACGGCTAAGAGATCAAGAGATCAATTGTTGTGTCTTTGGGGTGCCCCCTGCCCCCGTATATAAAGGAGTGGAGGAGGGGGAGGGCCGGCCCTCTCTATGGCGCGCCCTAGGGGAGTCCTACTCCCACCGGGAGTAGGATTCCCCCTTTCCTAGTAGAACTAGGAGCCCTTCCATGTAGTAGTAGTTGGAGGGAAGGAAAGGGAAGGGAAAGGAGAAGGAAGGAAGGGGGCGCCCCCCCTCCCTAGTCCAATTCGGACCAGCCCATGGGGAGGGGTGCGGCCACCCTTTGAGGCCTTTCTCTCCTTTCCCGTATGGCCCATTAAGGCCCAATACGAATTCCCGTAACTCCCCGGTACTCCCGAAAATACCCAAATCACTCAGAACATTTCCGATGTCCGAATATAGTCGTCCAATATATTGATCTTTACGTCTCGACCATTTCAAGACTCCTCGTCATGTCCCCGATCTCATCCGGGACTCCGAACTCCTTCGTACATCAAAACACATAAACTCATAATATAACCGTCATCGAACTTTAAGCGTGCGGACCCTACGGGTTCGAGAACTATGTAGACATGACCGAGACACTCTCCTGTCAATAACCAATAGCGGAATCTAGATGCTCATATTGGCCCCTACATATTCTACGAAGATCTTTATCGGTCAAATCGCATAACAACATACGTTGTTCCCTTTGTCATCGGTATGTTACTTGCCCGAGATTCGATCGTCGGTATCTCAATACCTAGTTCAATCTCGTTACTGGCAAGTCTCTTTACTCGTTCTGTAACACATCATCCCGCAACTAACTCATTAGTTGCAATGCTTGCAAGGCTTATAGTGATGTGCATTACCGAGTGGGCCCAGAGATACCTCTCCGACAATCGGAGTGACAAATCCTAATCTCGAAATACGCCAACCCAACAAGTACCTTCGGAGACACATGTAGAGCACCTTTATAATCACCCAGTTACGTTGTGACGTTTGGTAGCACACAAAGTGTTCCTCCGGTAAACGGGAGTTGCATAATCTCATAGTCATAGGAACATGTATAAGTCATGAAGAAAGCAATAGCAATAAACTAAACGATCAAGTGCTATGCTAACGGAATGGGTCAAGTCAATCACATCATTCTCCTAATGATGTGATCCTGTTAATAAAATGACAACTCTTTGTCTATGGCTAGGAAACATAACCATCTTTAATCAACGAGCTAGTCAAGTAGAGGCATACTAGTGACACTCAGTTTGTCTATGTATTCACACATGTATCATGTTTCCGGTTAATACAATTCTAGCATGAATGATAAACATTTATCATGATATAAGGAAATAAATAATAACTTTCAAACATTCCTTTATGCTTTGCAGAATAATTCTACATTATCTCCGATCAACAATATGTCATTCACATATACTTATCAGAAATGCTGTAGTGCTCCCACTCACTTTCTTGTAAATACAGACTTCACCGCAAGTCTGTATAAAACTATATGCTTTGATCAACTTATCAAAGCGTATATTCCAACTCCGAGATGCTTGCGCCAGTCCATAGATGGATCGCTGGAGCTTGCATATTTTGTTAGTACCTTTAGGATTGACAAAACCTTCTGGTTGCATCATATACAATTCTTCTTTAATAAATCCATTAAGGAATGCGGTTTTGTTTATCCATTTGCCAGATTTCATAAAATGTGGCAATTGCTAACATGATTCGGATAGACTTAAGCATAGATACGAGTGAGAAAATCTCATTGTAGTCAACACCTTGAATTTGTCGAAAACCTTTTTGCGACAATTCTAGCTTTGTAGATAGTAACACTACTATCAGCGTCCGTCTTCCTCTTGAAGATCCATTTAATCTCAATGGCTCGCCGATCAATGGGCAAGTCAATCAAAGTCCATACTTTGTTCTCATACATAGATCTCATCTCAGATTTCATGGCCTCAAGCCATTTCATGGAATCTGGGCTCATCATCGCTTCCTTATAGTTCGTACGCTCGTCATGGTCAAGTAACATGACCTCCAGAACAGGATTACCGTACCACTCTAGTGCGGATCTCATTCTGGTTTACCTACGAGATTCGGTAGCAACTTGATCTAAAGTTACATGATCATCATCATTAGCTTCCTCACTAATTGGTGTAGTAGTCACAGGAACATATTTTTGTGATGAACTACTTTCCAATAAGGGAGCAGGTACAGTTACCTCATCAAGTTCTACTTTCCTCCCACTCACTTCTTTCGAGAGAAATTCCTTCTCTAGAAAGGATCCATTCTCAGCAACGAATATCTTGCCTTCGGATCTGTGATAGAAGGTGTACCCAACATTTTCTTTTGGGTATCCTATGAAGATGTACTTCTCCGACTTGGGTTTGAGCTTATCAAGATGAAACTTTTTCACATAAGCATTGCAACCCCAAATTTTAAGAAACGACATCTTAGGTTTCTTGCTAAACCGCAGTTCATACGGTGTCGTCTCAACAGATTTAGATGGTGCCCTTTTTTTAATGTGAGTGCAGTTGTCTCTAATGCATAACCCCAAAACGATAGTGGTAAATCGGTAAGAGACATCATAGATTGCACTATATCAAATAAAGTATGGTTATGACGTTCGGACACACCATTACGCTGTGGTGTTCCAAGTGGCATGAGTTTGTGAAACTATTCAATATTGTTTTAATTGAAGGCCAAACTCGTAACTCAAATATTCGCCTCTGCGATCAGATCGTAGAAACCTTTATTTTCTTGTTATGATGATTCTCCACTTCACTCTGAAATTCTTTGAACTTTTCAAATGTTTCAGACTTGTGTTTCATTAAGTAGATATACCCATATCTGCTCAAATCATCTGTGAAGGTCAAAAAATAATGATACTTGCCATCAGCCTTAACACTCATCGGACCGCATACATCAGTATGTATTATTTCCAATAAGTCAGTTGCTCGCTCCATTGTTTCGGAGAACGGAGTCTTAGTCATCTTGCCCATGAGGCATGGTTCGCAAGCATCAAGTGATTCATAATCAAGTGATTCCAAAAGTCCATCAGCATGGAGTTTCTTCATGCGCTTTACACCAATATGACCTAAACGGCAGTGCCACAAATAAGTTGCACTACCATTATTAATTTTGCATCTTTTGGTTTCAATATTATGAATATGTGTATCACTACGATCGAGATCCAATGAACCATTTTCATTGGGTGTGTAACCATATAAGGTTTTATTCATGTAAACAGAACAACAATTTATTCTCTTACTTAAATGAATAACCGTATTGCAATAAACATGATCAAATCATATTCATGCTCAATGCAAATACCAAATAACGATTATTTAGGTTCAACACTAATCTCGAGAGTATAGGGAGTGTGCGATGATGATCATATCAATCTTGGAACCACTTCCAACACACATCGTCACTTCACCCTTAACTAGTCTATGTTCATTCTGCAACTCCCATTTCGAGTTACTACTCTTAGCAACTGAACTAGTATCAAATACCGAGGGGTTGCTACGAACACTAGTAAAATACACATCAATAATCTGTATATCAAATATACCTTTGTTCACCCTGCCATCCTTCTTATCCGCTAAATACTTGGGGCAGTTCCGCTTCCAGTGACAAGTCCCTTTGCAGTAGAAGCACTTAGTCTCAGGCTTAGGACCAGACTTGGGCTTCTTCACTTGAGCAGCAACTTGCTTGCCATTCTTCTTGAAGTTCCCCTTCTTCCCTTTGCCCTTTTCTTGAAACTAGTGGTCTTGTCTACCATCAATACTTGATATTTTTCTTGATTTCTTCCTTCGTTGATTTCAGCATTACGAAGAGCTTGGGAATCGTTTCCGTTATCCCTTGCATATCATAGTTCATCACGAAGTTCTACTAACTTGGTGATGGTGACTAGAGAATTCTATCAATCACTATCTTATCTGGAAGATTAATTCCCACTTGATTCAAGCGATTGTAGTACCCAGACAATCTGAGTACATGCTCACTGCTTGAGCTATTCTCCTCCATCTTTTTAGCTATAGAACTTGTTGGAGACTTCATATCTCTCAACTCGGGTATTTGCTTGAAATATTAACTTGAACTCCTGGAACATCTCATATGGTCCATGACATTCAAAACGTCTTTGAAGTCCCGATTCTAAGCCGTTAAGCATGGTGCACTAAACTATCAAGTAGTCATCATATTGAGCTAGCCAAACATTCATAACGCCTGCATCTACTCCTGCAATAGGTCTGTCACCTAGCGGAGCATCAAAGACATAATTCTTCTGTGCATCAATGAGGATAACCCTCAGATCACGGATCCAATCCGCATCATTGCTACTAACATTTTTCAACATAATTTTTCTCTAGGAACACAATAAAATGGGAGCAACATCGCGAGCTATTGATCTACAACATAGATATGCTAATACTACCAGGACTAAGTTCATGATAAATTAAAGTTCAATTAATCATATTACTTAAGAACTCCCACTTACAAAGACATCTCTCTAATCTTCTAAGTGATCATGTGATCCAAATCAACTAAACCATAACCGATCATCACGTGAAATGGAGTAGCTTTCAATGGTGAACATCAATATGTTGATCATATCTACTATATGATTCACGCTCGACCTTTCGATCTTAGTGTTCCGAGGCCATATCTGCATATGCTAGGCTCGTCAAGTTTAACCTGAGTATTCTGCGTGTGCAAAACTGGCTTGCACCCGTTGTAGATGGACGTAGAGCTTATCACACCCGATCATCACGTGGTGTCTGGGCACGACGAACTTTGGCAACGGTGCATACTCAGGGAGAACACTTTTATCTTGAAATTTAGTGAGAGATCATCTTATAATGCTACCGTCAATCAAAGCAAGATAAGATGCATAAAAGATAAACATCACATGCAATCAATATAAGTGATATGATATGGCGATCATCATCTTATGCTTGTGATCTCCATCTCCGAAGCACCGTCATGATCACCATCGCCACCGGCGCGACACCTTGATCACCATCGTAGCCTCGTTGTCGTCTCGCCAATCTTATGCTTCCACGACTATCACTACCTCTTATTGATAAAGTAAAGCATTATAGCGCAATTGCATTGCATACAGTAAAGCGACAACCACATGGCTCCTGCCAGTTGCCGATAACTCGATTACAAAACATGATCATCTCATACAATAAAATTTAGCATCATGTCTTGACCATATCACATCACAACATGCCCTGCAAAAACAAGTTTGACGTCCTCTACTTTGTTGTTGCAAGTTTTACGTGGCTACTACGGGCTTTAGCAAGAACCGTTCTTACCTACGCATCAAAACCACAACAATAGTTTGTCAAGTTGGTGCTGTTTTAACCTTCGCAAGGACCGGGCGTAGCCACACTCGGTTCAACTAAAGTCGGAGAAACTGACACCCGCCAGCCACCTGTGTGCAAAGCACGTCGGTAGAACCAGTCTCGCGTAAGCGTACGCATAATGTCGGTCCGGGCCGCTTCATCCAACAATACCGCCGAACCAAAGTGTGACATGCTGGTAAGTGTTGGAAATATTCCCTAGAGGCAATAATAAATTAGTTATTATTATATTATATTTCATTGTTCATGATAATCATTTATTATCCATGCTAGAATTGTATTGATAGGAAACTCAGATACATGTGTGGATACATAGATAACACCATGTCCCTAGTAAGCCTCTAGTTAACTAGCTCGTTGATCAATAGAAGGTTACGGTTTCCTGACCATGGACATTGGATGTTGTTGATAACGGGATCACATCATTAGGAGAATGATGTGATGGACAAGACCCAATCCTAAGCCTAGCACAAGATCGTGTAGTTCGTATGCTAAAGCTTTTCTAATGTCAAGTATCATTTCCTTAGACCATGAGATTGTGCAACTCCCGAATACCGTAGGAGTACTTTGGGTGTGCCAAACATCACAACGTAACTGGGTGGCTATAAAGGTGCACTACGGGTATCTCTGAAAGTGTCTGTTGGGTTGGCACGAATCGAGACTGGGATTTGTCACTCCCTGTAAACGGAGAGGTATCTCTGGGCCCACTCGGTAGGACATCATCATAATGTGCACAATGTGATCAAGGAGTTGATCACGGGATGATCTGTTACGGAACGAGTAAAGAGACTTGCCGGTAACGAGATTGAACAAGGTATCGGGATACCGACGATCGAATCTCGGGCAAGTATCGTACCGATAGACAAAGGGAATTGTATACAGGGTTGATTGAATCCTTGACATCGTGGTTCATCCGATGAGATCATCGTGGAGCATGTGGGAGCCAACATGGGTATCCAAATCCCGCTGTTGGTTATTGACCGGAGAGTTGTCTCGGCCATGTCTGCATGACTCCCGGGCCCGCAGGGTCTACACACCTAAGGTTCGATGACGCTAGGGTTATAGGGAAAGTATGTATGCGGTTACCGAATGTTGTTCGGAGTCCCGGATGAGATCCCGGACGTCACGAGGAGTTCTGGAATGGTCCGGAGGTAAAGATTGATATATATAGGAAGTATGGTTTTGGCCACCGGAATTGTTCCGAGCATGACCGGTAGTGTACCGGGACCACCGGAGGGGTCCGGGGGTCCACCGGGAGGGGCCACGGGCCCCGGAGGCATACATGGGCCAAGTGTGAGAAGGAACCATCCCCTAGGTGGGCTGGGGCGCCTCCCACCAAGGCCCATGCGCCTAGAGAGAAGAGGGGGCAAACCCTAAGGGTAGATGGGCCCTAAGGCCCATGCCGGGTGCGCCTCCCTCTCCCCCCCACTTGGCCGCCACCCTAGATGGGGATTGGGGCTGCCGCCACCCCTAGGGTGGAAACCCTAGGTGGGGGCGGAGCCCTCCCTCTCCCCCTATATATAGTGGAGGCAAAGGGGCAGCCCAACACACAGAGTTCTTCCCCTGTTGGCGCAGCCCTACCTCTCTCCCTCCTCGTCTCTCGTAGTGCTTGGCGAAGCCCTGCTGGAGTCCCGCGCTCCTCCACCACCACCACGCCATCGTGCTACTGCTGGACGGAGTCTACCCCAACCTCTCCTCTCCCCTTGCTGGATCAAGGCATAGGAGACGTCACCGGGTTGCACGTGTGTTGAACGCGGAGGCGCCGTTGTTCGGCGCTTAGATCGGAATCAACCGCGATCTGAATCGCTACGAGTACGACTCCTTCATCCTCGTTCTTGTAACACTTCCGCTTAGCGATCTACAAGGGTATGTAGATGCACTCCCCTTCCCCTCGTTGCTAGATTACTCCATAGATTGATCTTGGTGATGCATAGAAAATTTTAAATTTCTGCTATGATCCCCTACTGTGGCATCATGAGCTAGGTCTATGCGTATTTTCTATGCACGAGTAGAACACAAGTTGTCGTGGGCGTCGGTTTTGTCAATTTACTTGCCGTTACTAGTCTTATCTTGATTCGGCGGCATCGTGGGATGAAGCGGCCCGGACCGACCTTACACGTACTCTTACGTGAGACTGGTTCCACCGACTGACATGCACTAGTTGCATAAGGTGGCTAGCGGGTGTCTGTCTCTCCCACTTTAGTCGGATCGGATTCGATGAAAAGGGTCCATATGAAGGGTAAATAGAAATTGGCATATCACGTTGTGGTTTTGGCATAGGTAAGAAACGTTCTTGCTAGAAACCTATAGCAGCCACGTAAAAACTTGCAACAACAATTAGAGGACGTCTAACTTGTTTTTGCAGCATATGCCTTGTGATGTGATATGGCCAAAAGGATGTGATGAATGATATATGTGATGTATGAGATTGATCATGTTCTTGTAATAGGAATCACGACTTGCATGTCGATGAGTATGACAACCGGCAGGAGCCATAGGAGTTGTCTTAATTTATTTATGACCTGCGTGTCAACTTAAACATCATGTAATTACTTTACTTTATTGCTAAAGCGTTAGCCATAGTAGTAGAAGTAATAGATGACGAGACAACTTCAAGAAGACACGATGATGGAGATCATGATGATGGAGATCATGGTGTCATGCCGGTGACAATGATGATCATGGAGCCCCAAAGATGGAGATCAAAAGGAGCAAATGATATTGGCCATATCATGTCACTATTTGATTGCATGTGATGTTTATCATGTTTTACATCTTATTTGCTTAGAACGACGGTAGCTTAAATAAGATGATCCCTCGTAATAATTTCAAGAAAGTGTTCCCCCTAACTGTGCACCATTGCGAAGGTTCGTTGTTTCGAAGCACCACATGATGATCGGGTGTGATAGATTCTAACATTCGAATACAACGAGTGTAAGCCAGATTTACACACGCAATACACTTAGGTTGACTTGACGAGCCTAGCATGTACATACATGGCCTCGGAACACGGAAGACCGAAAGGTCGAGCATGAGTCGTATAGAAGATACGATCAACATGAAGATGTTCACCGATGTTGACTAGTCCGTCTCACGTGATGATCGGACACGGCCTAGTTGACTCGGATCATGTTTCACTTAGATGACTAGAGGGATGTCTATCTGAGTGGGAGTTCATTGAATAATTTGATTAGATGAACTTAATTATCATGAACATAGTCTAAATTGTCTTTGCAAATATGTTGTGGATAAATAGCTCACGCTTTAGCTCCCTGTTTTAATACGTTCCTAGAGAAAGACTAAGTTGAAAGATATTGTAAGCAATGATGCGGACTAGGTCCGTAGTCCGAGGAGTGTCCTCACTGCTACACAGAAGGCTTACGTCTTTGATGCACCGCTCGATGTGCAAACACCTACAACATCGTCTGTGGATGTTGTGAACACCTGACAGACACGTCCTGATGACTACTTGATAGTTTAGTGCACCATACTTTACGGCTTAGAATCGGGATTCCAATGACGTTTTGAACGCCATAAGACATATGAGATGTTCCAAGAGCTGAAATTGGGATTTCAGGCTCATGCCCGTGTTGAGAGGTATGAGACCTCTGACAAGTTCTTTTGCCAACAAGATGGAGGAGAATAGCTCAGCTAGTGAGCATGTGCTCAGAATGTCTGGGTGCTACAATCACTTAAATCAAGTGGGAGTTAAACTTCCAGATAAGATAGTGATTGATAGAGTTCTCTAGTCACTATCACTAAGCTACTAGATCTTCGTGATGAACTATGACATGCAAGGGATGGAGTTGATCCCGGAGCTGTTCGCGGTGCTTAAGACCGCAAAAGGTAGAAATCAAGAAGGAGCATCAAGTGTTGATGGTTTAACAAGACCACTGGTTTCAAGAAGGGCAAGGGCTAGAAGGGAAACTTCATGGATGGCAAACCAGTTGCCGCTCCAGTGAAGGAACCCAAGGTTGAACCCAAACCCGAGACTAAGTGCTTCTATTGTAAGGGGAACGGTCACTGGTAGCGGAATTACCCCAAATGCATGGTAGATAAGAAGGCTGGCAACTTCAACAAAGTATATACGTGTTATTAATGTGTACCTCACTAGTACTCCTGGTAGCACCTGGGTATTGGATACCGGTTCAGTTGCTATTATTGGTGACTTGAAGCAAAAGCTACGGACTAAACGGAGACTGGCTAAGGGCGAGGTGACGATGTGTGTTGGAAGTGTTTCCAAAGTTGATGAGATCACCATCGCACGCTCCATCTGCCTTCGGGATTAGTATTGAACCTAGATAAATGTTATCAGGTGTCTACGTTGAGCATGAATATGATTAGATCATGTTCATTGCAATACGGTTATTCATTTAAGTTAGAGAATAATGGTTATTCTGTTTACATGAATAATACCTTTCATGGTCATGCACCCTATGTGAATGGTTCAGTGAATCTCGGTCGTGGTAATACACATGTTCACGCCAAAAGATGTAGAGTTAATAATGATAGTACCACTTTCTTGTGGCACTGCCGCTTAGGTCATATTGGCGTAAGATGCATGAAGAAACTCCATATCGATGGATGTTTGGAGTCACTTGATTTTGAATCGCTTGACACATGCGAGCCATGCCTCATGGGCAAGATGACTAAAACCCCATTTTCAGGTACAATGAAACGGGCAAGTGACTTGTTGGAAATCATACATGCTGATGCGTGCGATCCAATGAGAATTGAAGCGTGCGGTGGATATCGCTATTTTCTCATCTTCACTGATGATTTGGGTAGATATAGGTATATTTAGTTAATGAAGCACAAGTCTGAAACGTTTGAAAAGTTCAAGCGATTTCAGAGTGAAGTTAAGAATCATCATAACAAGAGGATCATGTTCCTACAATCTGATCAAAGGGGGATTTTCTGAGTTATGAGTTTGGCAATCACTTAAGACATTGTGGAATTGTTTCACAGTTGAAGCCACCTGGAACACCACAGCGTAATGGTGTGTCCGAACGTCATAATCGAACCTTATGAGATATGGTGCGATCTATGATGTCTCTTATTGATCTACCACTATTATTTTGAGGTTATGCATTAGAGACAGTTGCATTCACTTTAGATAGGACACCATATAAGTCTGTTGAGACGACGTCGTATGAACATTGGTTTGGCAAGAAACCAAAGTTGTCGTTTCTTAATGTTTGGGGCTGCAATGCTTAAGGCTTTAGCCGGAGAAGCTCGAACCCAAAAGCGGACAAACACATCTTCATAGGATACCCAAAGGTGATAGTTGGGTGTACCTTCTATCTCAGATCCGAGGGAAAATTGTTTGTCGCTAAGAACGGGTCCTTTCTCGAGAAGGAGTTTCTCTCGAAAGAATTGAGTGGGAGGAAGATAGAACTTGATGAGGTTGTCGAACCTTTATTTCAACCAGAAAGTGATGCAACACAGAAAGATGTTTTCTGTGGCGCCTACGTCTGTTGAATAGAAAGTTAATGATAGTGATCATGAAGCTTCGGATCAAGTTGCTATCGAACCTCGTAGGTCGACAAGGATATGTACTACTCCTGAGTGGTGCGGTAATCATGTCTTAGATATCATGTTGTTAGACAACAATGAACCTACGAGCTATGGAGAAGCGATGGTGGGCCCGTATTCCGACAAATGGTTAGAAGCCATGAAATCCGAGATAGGATCCATGTATCAGAACAAAGTATGGACTTTGGTGGACTTGCCCGATGATCGGCAAGCCATTGAGATAAATGGATCTTTAAGAAGAAGACGGGCGTGGGCGGTAATGTTACCGTCTATGAAGCTCGACTTGTAGGAAAGAGTCTTTTCACAAGTTCAAGTAGTTGACTATGATGAGAATTTCTCACCCGTAGCGATGCTTAAGTCCGTCCGAATCATGTTAGCATTAGCTGTATTTTTCGATTATAAAATCTGACAGATGGATGTCAAAACAAGTTTTCTTACCAGTTTTCATAAGAAAAAGTTGTATGTGATACAATAAAAGGTTTTGTCGATCCTAAGGATGCTAAAAGGTATGCTGGCTCCAGCAATCCTTCTATGGACTAGAGCAAGCATCTCGGAGTCGGAATATATGCTTTGATGGAGTGATCAAAGCTTTTAGGTTTATACAATGTTTGTTAGAAACTTGTATTTACAACAAAGTGAGTGGGAGCACTACACCATTTCTGATAAGTATATGTGGATGACATATTGTTGATTCGAAATAATGTAGAATTTCTGGAAAGCATAAATGGTTGTTTGAAGAGTGACTTTCAAAGGAAGACCTGGATAAAGCTGCTTACATATTGGGCATTAAGATCTATAGAGATAGATCAAAACGCCTGATGATACTTTCAAAGAACGCACACCTTGACATGTTTTTGAAGGAGTTCAAAATATATCAGTCAAAGAAGGGGTTCTTACCTGAGTTGTAACGTGTGAAGTTGAGTAAGACTCGAAGATTGACCACGGCAGAAGAAAGAGGAAAGACGAAGGTCGTCCCCTATGCTTTTGTCATAGGCTCTATATGGTATGCCATGCTGACTACCGCACTAGATGTGTGCCTTGCCACATGTCTGGCAAGAGGGTACAAAGGTGATCTAGAAGTGGATCACCAGATAGCGGTCAAAATTATCCTTAAAGGAATAACGAAATGTTTCTCGGTTATGGAGGTGATAAAGAGTTTGACGTAAAGAGTTACGTCGATGCAAGCTTGACACCTATCCAGATAGCTCTGAGTAGAGATACCGGATACGTATAATGGAGTAATAATTTGGAATAGCTCCAAGTGGAACGTGGTAGCATCATCTATGATATGACATAAAGTTTTGCGAAATACATAGGGATCTGAATATGGCAGACCCGTTGACTACAACCTCTCTCACAAGCATAACATGATCAAACCCATAACTCATTGAGTGTTAATCACATAGTGATGTGAACTAGATTATTGAGTCTAGTAAACACTTTGGATGTTGGTCACATGGCGATGTGACCTGTGAGTGTTAATCACATGGCGATGTGAACTAGATTATTGACTCTAGTGCAAGTGGGAGACTGTTGGAAATATGTCCTAGAGGCAATAATAAATTTGTTATTATTATATTATATTTCATTGTTCATGATAATCGTTTATTATCCATGCTAGAATTGTATTGATAGGAAACTCAGATACATGTGTGGATACATAGACAACACCATGTCCCTAGTAAGCCTCTAGTTGACTAGCTCGTTGATCAATAGATGGTTACGGTTTCCTGACCATGGACATTGGATGTCGTTGATAACGGGATCACATCATTAGGAGAATGATGTGATGGACAAGACCCAATCCTAAGCCTAGCACAAGATCGTGTAGTTCGTATGCTAAAGCTTTTATAATGTCAAGTATCATTTCCTTAGACCATGAGATTGTGCAACTCCCAGATATCGTAGGAGTACTTTGGGTGTGCCAAACGTCACAACGTAACTGGGTGGCTATAAAGGTGCACTATGAGTATCTCTGAAAGTGTCTGTTGGGTTGGCACGAATTGAGACTGGGATTTGTCACTCCGTGTAAACGGAGAGGTATCTCTGGGCCCACTCGGTAGGACATCATCATAATGTGCACAATGTGATCAAGGAGTTGATCACAGGATGATGTGTTACGGAATGAGTAAAGAGACTTGTCGGTAACGAGATTGAACAAGGTATCGGGATACCAATGATCGAATCTTGGGCAAGTATCGTACCGATAGACAAAGGGAATTGTACACGGGATTGATTGAATCCTTGGCATCGTGGTTCATCCGATGAGATCATCGTGGAGCATGTGGGAGCCAACATGGGTATCTAGATCCCGCTGTTGGTTATTGACCAGAGAGTTGTCTCGGCCATGTCTGCATGACTCCCGAGCCCGTAGGGTCTACACACTTAAGGTTCGATGACGCTAGGGTTATAGGGAAAGTATGTACGCGGTTACCGAACATTTTTCGGAGTCCCGGATGAGATCCCGGACGTCACGAGGAGTTTCAGAATGGTCCGGAGGTAAAGATTGATATATAGGAAGTATGGTTTTGGCCACCGGAAGTGTTCCGCGCATCACCGGTAGTGTACCGGGACCACCAGAGGGGTCCGGGGGTCCACTGGGAGGGGCCACGGGCCCCGGAGGCATACATGGGCCAAGTGTGAGAAGGGACCAGCCCCTAGGTGGGCTGGGGAGCCTCCCCACCAAGGCCCATGCGCCTAGAGAGAAGAGGGGGCAAACCCTAAGGGCAGATGGGCCCTAAGGCCCATGCCTGGTGCGCCTCCCTCTCCCCCCCCCACTTGGCCGCCACCCCAGATGGGGATTGGGGCTGCCGCCACCCCTAGGGTCGAAACCCTAGGTGGGGGTGCAGCCCTCCTCTCCCCCTATATATAGTGGAGGCAAAGGTGTAGCCCAACACACGAAGTTCTTCCCCTGTTGGTGCAGCCCTACCTCTCTCCCTCCTCGTCTCTCGTAGTGCTTGGCGAAGCCCTGCTGGAGTCCCGCGCTCCTCCACCACCACCACGCCGTCGTGCTGCTGCTGGACAGAGTCTTCCCCAACCTCTCCTTCTCCCCTTGCTGGATCAAGGCGTAGGAGACGTCACCGGGCTGCACGTGTGTTGAACGCGGAGGCGCCGTTGTTCGGCGCTTAGATCAGAATCAACCGCGATCTGAATCGCCACGAGTACGACTCCTTCATCCGCGTTCTTGTAACGCTTCCGCTTAGCGATCTACAAGGGTATGTAGATGCACTCCCCTTCCCCTCGTTGCTAGATTACTCCATAGACTGATCTTGGTGATGCGTAGAAAATTTTAAATTTCTGCTACGATCCCCTACAGTAAGCAATATGACTTATATCGCCCACAACTCACTTGTGTTCTACTCATGCATATTACATCAACGCATAAAATCAGGCTCTGATGCCACTGTTGGGGAACGTAGTAATTTCAAAAAAATTCCTACGCACATGCAAGATCATGGTGATGCATAGCAACGAAAGGGGAGAGTGTTGTCCACGTACCCACGTAGACCGAAAGAGGAAGCGTTAGCACAACGTGGTTGATGTAGTCGTACGTCTTCACAATCCGACCGATCAAGTACTGAATGCACGACACCTCTGAGTTTTGCACACGTTCAATTCGATGACGTCCCTCGAACTCCAATCCAGCCGAGTGTTGAGGGAGAGTTTCGTCAGCACGACGGCGTGGTGATGATGATGATGTTCTACCGATGCAGGGCTTCGCCTAAGCGCCGCTACGATATGATCGCGGTGGATTATGGTGGACAGGGGCACCGCACACGGCTAAGAGATCAAGAGATCAATTGTTGTGTCTTTGGGGTGCCCCCTGCCCCCGTATATAAAGGAGTGGAGGAGGGGGAGGGCCGGCCCTCTCTATGGCGCGCCCTAGGGGAGTCCTACTCCCACCGGGAGTAGGATTCCCCCTTTCCTAGTAGAACTAGGAGCCCTTCCATGTAGTAGGAGTTGGAGGGAAGGAAAGGGAAGGGAAAAGGAGAAGGAAGGAAGGGGGCGCCCCTCCTCCCTAGTCCAATTCGGACCAGCCCATGGGGAGGGGTGCGGACACCCTTTGAGGCCTTTCTCTCATTTCCCGTATGGCCCATTAAGGCCCAATACGAATTCCATTAACTCCCCGGTACTCCCGAAAATACCCGAATCACTCGGAACCTTTCCGATGTCCGAATATACTCGTCCAATATATCGATCTTTACGTCTCGACCATTTCGAGACTCCTCATCATGTCCCCGATCTCATCCGGGACTCCGAACTCCTTCGGTACATCAAAACACATAAACTCATAATATAACCTTCATCGAACTTTAAGCGTGCGGACCCTACGGGTTTGAGAACTATGTAGACATGATCGAGACACTCTCCTGTCAATAACCAATAGCGGAATCTAGATGCTCATATTGGCTCCTACATATTCTACGAAGATCTTTATCGGTCAAACCGCATAACAACATACGTTGTTCCCTTTGTCATCGGTATGTTACTTGCCCGAGATTCGATCGTCGGTATCTCAATACCTAGTTCAATCTCGTTACCGGCAAGTCTCTTTACTCGTTCTGTAACACATCATCCCGCAACTAACTCACTAGTTGCAATGCTTGCAAGGCTTATAGTGATGTGCATTACCGAGTGGGCCCAGAGATACCTCTCCGACAATCGGAGTGACAAATCCTAATCTCGAAATACGCCAACCCAACAAGTACCTTCAGAGACACATGTAGAGCACCTTTATAATCACCCAGTTACGTTGTGACGTTTGGTAGCACACAAAGTGTTCCTCCGGTAAACGGGAGTTGCATAATCTCATAGTCATAGGAACATGTATAAGTCATGAAGAAAGCAATAGCAATAAACTAAACGATCAAGTGCTATGCTAACGGAATGGGTCAAGTCAATCACATCATTCTCCTAATGATGTGATCCTGTTAATAAAATGACAACTCTTTGTCTATGGCTAGGAAACATAACCATCTTTAATCAACGAGCTAGTCAAGTAGAGGCATACTAGTGACACTCTGTTTGTCTATGTATTCACACATGTATCATGTTTCTGGTTAATACAATTCTAGCATGAATAATAAACATTTATCATGATATAAGGAAATAAATAATAACTTTATTATTGCCTCTAGGGCATATTTTCTTCACTAATCATGGTTAGCCGTGTCCCTGGTTATGGACATCTTGAGTATCTGGTTCTTGGATTATCATGTGGATCGCATCACTCTTAATTATAAAATTTGATTGGGTTATTAATTACTTTTAATTGGGATTGAGATGGGGTTTACCATTATCAATGTTCAACAACTACCAGGATAGTTAAATAAAATTTATTCCTTTGCAGTAGGGAAAAATTGGCTTTTCGCAAAATCTATTAACCATACAGCCTCCACCAGCCATATATGCATGTAGTGATAGCATTATTCTGTTCATTACTCTCTTGTGTTACACTGCCAGCATATTCCATGTGCTGACCTATTTCGGGCTGCAACTTATCATGTTGCAGACTTTTCAGACGACGAGTAAGGAGCTTTAGGTCGTGGTCTTTCACTCAGTGATGCCATTGGAGTTGGTGGACTCACTTTATCTTCCAAGCCTTCCGCTGTTATCGTAGTTAGATGGCATTAAGCCATATTTGTTGTTATAAGTTCTCTTTTGAGACATTCGATGTAATAAGTGTGTGATTGCTACTCTATTATAAATCCTTCAAGTATTGTGTGTGTCAGCATTACCGATCCAGGGATGACACTTATGCACAGAGATCAGACTATTTGAGGTCTGGTCGCTGCAAAGATGGTATCAGAGCACACGTTGACTATAGGACATGACCACTAAGCCAAAACCCTAGATCACTACTCTCTTCTCATTTCTGACTCCTCTCCATTTTCTACTCTTTAGGATGGCGAATGCAAGGAACAAGTTTGCACAACCGGATGAAGACACACCTTTTGGACGCCACTTGAAGGAAGTCACTAGGTACCTGCACTCGGAATACCAAGCTTCACCGGGACTTACAACGCCACTTTACCAGAAGAGGAGCGTTGGATGATTCAAGTTCAAGTTCCAGGAAGGACATTTACGCCAGTCACTGAGCCCATAGAGTTTTCCTTCGATGCACCAACCTGGAGTCTAGGAAAGAGTATGGCAGCCCACATCACCATGAGACGCATTGGAGAAGTTTACCATAAGGATCTCAAGGATACTATCTACCAGATTTGTGGGCGCCGAGATGAGCAATGGGAGATGATCAGCACCAGGAAGGATAGATCAATTGCCACTTCCATCCAAGAGTGAAACCAACACATTTGTCGCCAGGAGAATCAGATGTGCGTAGGCATGATAGATCTGAAGAAGGCAATGACAAGGATCGCGGAGCTTGAAGAAGAACTCAAGGCTACACGCGAAGATTATGAGGAGGAAATCGTCGTACTAGTGGAGAAGAATGATGACCTGGAAAGGAAGCTAGGAGTATTCATGGGAGACCCCGCGCCAGGAGGAGAAGACGACGAATCCAAGGAGATTCGTTTTGAAGACTACATGATCATCGACGACACCGACTCGGACCCAGACAATAGTGATGATGACTATGTTGATGAAGCTGGAGCAGATATCATGGAGTCTTCGACCGGTCAATATTTCTAGTCGACCACCATATCAGTAGTAGTATTCCTCCATGTAAATAGTATAGTCCAAGCACTTTGTAACGATGGTTCTAGACTGATTGTATGCCCTTGCTTGATTGATTGAGTGATATGATTGTGTTTGTCTCATGTGCATATGGGTAGTGTTTTCTCACTAGACCTCATTCTATTCTATTCTCTTCCCTCTAAACCCTCAGATGCCTCCGAGATGTGACCCCGGATTTACCTTTCCACCGGAGCTCACTCAGTTGATCCAGCAGCAGAATACCCTGATGCAGTTGTTAGTTCAGAACCAAGGCAACAACAACAACAACCCACCACCACCACCCCAAGTTGACAATTTAGCTCATTTTCTGAGGTTGCAGCCGTCGGTGTTTTCCAGTAGCATCGAGCCAATAGTTGCAGATGATTGGCTCCGCAAGATTGGAAGGGAGTTAACCACTGCAGGATGCACAGATGCTGAGAAGGTGCGTTTTGTCGCACACCAATTGGATGGACCAGCAGCCTCATGGTGGGAGAATTACACTGTCACCTATCCTATAGCCATTGTTGCATGGGACCAGTTCCAGCAGGCTTTTCGGACTGCCCATGTATCAGCAGGAGCTATGGCCATGAAGAAGCGTGAGTTTCGCAACTTACGCCAAGGAGGACGCATTGTTGGCCAGTATGTGGATGAATTCAGTAAGTTGGCACGTTATGCCCCAGATGACGTCGCTACAGATGCAGCTAAGAAGGAGAAGTTTCTGGAAGGACTGAATGATGAGCTGAGCATGCATTTGATGGTGGCAAATTTCAATAACTACCAGGAGTTGGTGGATAGAGCCCTCATGCTTGAAGGGAAGCAGCAGCAGATTGACAGCCGCAAGAGGAAATATGGACAAGGGAAGTATAATTCTGGAGCCCAGCAGAGACCCCATTTCACCCCGAACTCGGGAAGACTTGTTCATAACCATGGAGGCCACACTCATAATGGAGGAAGTTCGCACAATCATAGTGGCCCCAAGAACGGAAATGGTAACGGAGGAAGTAGCGGACAGAACCGTTCCAACCCGGCAACACCCGCCAAGAAGGATCTAAGCCACGTCACTTGCTACAAATGCCAAAAGACCAGACATTACGCCAATGAATGTCCTGAAGCCAAGAATGGAAATGGCAATGGAAGCTCTGGGAAGAAGCCCAATGCTTTCAACAGGGGACAAATGAACCACGTTAACGTGGAGGAGGTTGAAGCTCAGCCAGATGCAGTAATAGGTAAGTTTTTGGTTAAGTCTTTTACTGCAGTCATACTTTTTGATACTGGTGCATGGCATTCATACATATCAAGGGGATTTGTGGGTAAGTATAAGTTGCCCACTAGAGTTCTTAAGACACCCATGCTAGTGAGCTCGCCAGGAGCAGAGTATATGGCAAGCCATGGATGTTTTCAGATGCCATTGACCATAGGTAGGCATGTTTTTCCCTCAGATCTGATAATTCTAGAGTCGCAAGGTTTGGATGTGATTCTGGGTATGGATTGGCTATCGATGTATGGAGGGAACATCAATTGCGCTAGTAAGTCGATTTTGCTCACCACCCCAGAAGGAAGAAGGATCAAGTATGTATCCCGGCATGTGCCGATTAGGACTCAAGTAAATTCCTTATCAGGAGTTGTACAGGAGAAAGTACCAGTGGTGAAGGAATTCCCGGATGTATTTCCCGAAGAATTGTCAAGCATGCCACCGGATAGAGACATTGAGTTTTTGATTGAGCTTTTGCCAGGCACAAGGCCAATATCTAAGAGACCGTACAGAATGCCCGCAAAGGATTTGGAAGAAATTAAGAAGCAGATTAAGGAGTTACTGGATAAAGGTTATATTCACCCAAGTTCGTCACCTTGGGGATCACCAATACTTCTAGTGGAGAAGAAGGATGGATCATTAAGGATGGTTGTTGATTATCGTGGATTGAATGAAGTAACGATCAAGAACAAGTACCCACTGCCGATGATCAATGATTTGTTTGATCAGCTGCAAGGAGCCAAGGTGTTTTCCAAGATCGATCTGCGATCAGGGTATCACCAGCTGAAGATTCGAGAGCAGGATATACCTAAGACAGCTTTTACCATGAGATATGGGCTATATGAGTATACCGTTATGTCATTTGGTCTGACTAATGCACCTGCCTATTTTATGAATATGATGAACAAAGTGTTTATGGAGTTTTTGGATAAGCTCTTTGTGGTGTTCATTGATGATATACTGGTCTACTCAAAGAATGAAGAAGAACGTAAGGAACATTTGCGATTGGTACTTGGGAAGCTCAGAGAACGTCATCTATACGCCAAGTTCAGCAAATGTGAATTTTGGCTGAAGGAAGTTGGATTTCTTGGACATGTTATATCCGGAGAAGGAATAGTAGTAGACCCCACCAAGGTTGTCACTGTTACAAACTAGGAGTCACCCACATCAGTTGGAGAGATCTGGAGTTTTCTTGGACTCGCAGGATACTACCAGAGGTTCATTGAGAATTTCACAAAGATTGCAAAGCCCATGACGGAGTTGTTAAAGAAGGACACCAAATTTAAATGGACTGAGGAATGTGAGGCCAGTTTTCAGGAGTTAAAGAGGCGCTTGGTTACATCACCAGTGTTGATTCTGCCAGATCAACACAAAGATTATGAAGTATACTGCGATGCTTCACGTCGAGGACTTGGAGCCGTACTTATGCAGGAGGGAAGAGTTGTTTCATATGCCCCACGACAGCTTAAACCCCATGAGTTAAACTACGCTACGCATGATTTGGAGTTAGCAGCCGTAGTGCATGCGTTGAAGACATGGAGACATTTTCTCATCAGAAACCATTGTGAGGTATACACGGATCACAACAGTTTGAAGTATATCTTCACGCAGAAGGAGCTGAATCTCAGGCAGAGGAGATGGTTGGAGCTCATTAAGGATTATGATATGAGATTATATTATCATCCCGGAAAGTCTAACATAGTAGCCGATGCATTGAGCCGCAAAAGTCATGTCAATGCACTCATGACCGAAGAGTTACCCAAGGAGTTAGCCGAGGATCTTCGCGAGCTATGTTTGGAAATAGTTCCAAGAGGTTATGTAGCAGCATTGGAAATTCAGTCTACTTTGATGGATAAGATCAGAGAAGCTCAGAAGACAGACAAGGAGATTGCCGAGATAAAGGAAAGAATGAGCAAAGGAAAGGCTAAAGGATTTCGTGAGGATGAGCACAATACCTTATGGTTTGAGGACCGCGTATATGTGCCCAATGATCAGGAGATCAGGAAGTTGATTCTACAAGAGGTCCATGATTTGCCATATTCGATTCACCCAGGAAATACCAAGAT
The DNA here is from genome assembly GCF_018294505.1 of Triticum aestivum. Classification (NCBI taxonomy): domain Eukaryota; kingdom Viridiplantae; phylum Streptophyta; class Magnoliopsida; order Poales; family Poaceae; genus Triticum; species Triticum aestivum. The sequence continues at coordinate 574,527,214 of NC_057797.1, forward strand.
GTATCTGGATTTGAAGGATAGTTTCTGGTCGACCGGAATGAAGAAGGATAGTGCGGAGTATGTAGCTGTTTGTGATGTATGTCAGAGAGTGAAGGCGGAACATCAGAAGCCAGCCAGATTGCTATAACCATTGCCGATACCCGAATGGAAGTGGGATAATCTAGGCATGGATTTTATCACAGGATTACCCAGGACTCGTTCAGGCTATGACTCGATATGGGTTGTAGTCGATCGTTTGACGAAAGTAGCTCATTTCATCCCAGTAAAGACCACTTACACCAGTGCTAAGTTGGCAAAGATATAGATGACCAGGATCGTATGTCTGCATGGAGTTCCGAGGACCATTGCATCAGATAGAGGAACCTAGTTTACTTCAAAGTTTTGGAATCAGTTGCATGAAACATTGGGAACCAGGCTAGAGTTTAGTACAACTTTCCACCCGCAGACAGATGGACAGACTGAGAGAGTAAATCAGATTCTGGAGGACATGTTGAGAGCTTGTGCACTAGACTATGGATCTAGTTGGGACGATAATTTGCCTTATGCAGAGTTCTCTTATAACAATAGTTATCAAGCCAGTTTGAAGATGGCCCCTTTCGAAGCCTTGTACGGAAGGAGGTGCAGAACACCATTGTTGTGGGACGAAGTTGGGGACCGACAGTTGTTTGGACCAGATTTGATTAAAGAGTCTGAAGAGAAGGTTAAACTGACTCGCGATAGACTCAAGGTAGCCCAGTCCAGGCAGAAGAGTTATGCAGATTCTAAACGCAAGGAGACAGTTTACGAAGTCGGAGACAGAGTGTATCTTCGGGTATCCCCACTTCAAGTAGTGAAGCGCTTTGGAGTTAAGGGAAAGTTAGCGCCACGATTTGTGGGACCATACAGAGTTTTGGAACGTAGGGGAGAAGTTGCTTACAAGTTGGAATTGCCCGAGGGATTGTCAGGAGTTCACGATGTGTTCCACGTTTCTCAGTTGAAGAAGTGCCACGCAGAAATGGCTGATATTCCACTGAGAGATACAGTACCGCTGGAAGCAATACAATTGGATAGTGATTTGACCTACAAGGAGAAACCAGTTAAGATTCTTGATTTTGCTAGCCGTGTCACACGTAACAAAGTAATCAAGTTCTGCAAGGTTCAATGGAGTCACCATACCGAAGATGAAGCTTCCTGGGAGCGAGAAGAAGACCTACGGAAGGATCACTCTCACCTATTTTCTAGCCAACCCGAATCTCGAGGGCGAGATTCATCTTAAGGGGGGTAGGTTTGTAACATCCCAAATTTTCAATTTGGAATGTAATACATTAGATCATCATTGCATATCATATTTTATTGCATTTTGGCTTGATCCTAGAAATTCTACGCAACTCAAGGACCCACGGAGAGAGTTGGGGATTTCGTTATTTTCATATTTGAGTTTTCTCAAATTTGGAAAGGAGGATCATTTGGTTTTGATTATTTTCCCTTCCTAATATTTCACAAATAAAAATATATGAGAGGGGATAAAATGACTTCTCCAAAATAGATGAAATATTAGAGGAAAATATTAAAAACCAAATAAATATTTTATTTGGATTTTTTTGCAATTTTATTTGAATTAGAAAAATTGCACGTTTTCAAAATTGCATTTTAGGGCCAAGAAAATGGTCATCTTGTTCTAAATATTTTATTTAGACAGTGAAAATTTGTTTTGGCATTTTTAGATTTTTTTTTATTTTTCTAGGATTTATTTTCGGCGGAACGTTATTTAAAAAAACTGTTCGCACGCCCGACTGGGCCGAAGGCCTAGCCGAGCCGGGCCAAGCCCGCGCCGCCGCCGTCTCCCGCACCGGCTCGGGACCGGAGTCCCGAGCGAAGCCGCCGCCGCCGCCCGAGTCTGGGAGGAGCACGCCTCCCGAGACGGCCCCTCCCCCAAGCCAGCCCCCCTCCTCTTAAATACCGCCGCCACCGACCCCACCCGAGCTGCCCCGCCAAACCCCGCCGCCTAGCGCCGCCGCCGCCCGAGCAGCCCACCGCCCTACCGGACCCTGCCGGAGCCGCCGGATCTCGCCGGAGCCCCGCCGAGGTAGACGCCCCGCCGCCGCCGGTTTTTGAGAGAAAACCGATTCGGGTTTTTTTCTTCAGAAAACCCTAGTTTTCGTTTTTTAGAATAGATCGGTTTTATTTTTTCGGTTTATTTATTTAGCGGACGTTCGTCCGTACGTTCGTTTTAACGAACGGTGTTCACTTGTTAGCCACAGACAGCGAACGTTCGTTTGTTAGCCTGTTTGTCAGTTTTTCTTTTTCTCGGATTTTTCCGCGATTATTTCCGATCACGATTTCTCATCCGATTTCCGTTTTAGTATAACTTTTCGCTCGTTTATCGGAATCAGGCGATTCAAGCGCCTAGAGTTTCGTCTCGAAACCCTCTTTATGTTTAACTAACTTAAACAAGATTTTGCTACTGTAAAGTTTGATTTTAGTCCAGATTAGTGAACGAAGCTTTTTTCTTTCATCGTTTGAGTTTTGTTGCTTCGTTTGACTTGATTCTTTCTGCAAACAGAGTTCTTAAGTTGAACTTTCTGGTTAGATCTCTTATTTGATTTTTACCCGTGCCCTTGCTTGATTGCTTATTGTATGCTTGTTTGTTTGTGATAGAGTACCTGGAGTGCGAAGCATGCTACTACGAGTCTCTAGGTTTCGTGGATCATCAGCAAGGCAAGTAACACTTTGATCATACCTCTTTACTACCCAGTTTTATTGCATTAGATCAACCCTCAAACAGTTGCATGGTGAGGATCTGAATTAAATTGTGGGTTTGGAAAGTAGATGAGGTAGTACCTATTCACCTGTTTATTATCAAACCTTGGGAGTTACTTCTACGTTGCTTATATTGCTATGCTATGCTCGTAGACGTGGATTGGGTTTGAGAGTTTTCATGACAGATGTGAGCATTGTTAAATAATGGTTAACTTAAGGTGGCAACTTTAATACACATCTAGATGGATTGAGGCACCTGAGGAATTCCAGTGATTGCCTGTATTTTTGGAAATCTCGGGGTACTGTGTGATTCTCCTATGGACTGCCACCCAGGCTCAAAGGGATCATAAGATTATTCATGCTAGAAACTTCCGTGTGCAGCCACATGCCATTATGGGCTCTAGCATAGTTGAGTAAGTTGTGGGAAACCTTTCCATGATGGGCTAGCAGATGTAGGGGATTGTAGGTGTACCGGCCTATCTATCAGTTAAGGGGACCTCTTCGGAAAGACTGTGTCTCGGTCATGCTTTTTTCAAACATTATGTAATGCGAGAAATCCAACGGGGGAGATCGAGTCTTGTGGGGAAAAGTGCACAAACCTCTGCAGAGTGTGCAAACTAATCATGGTTAGTCGTGTCCCCGGTTATGGACATCTTGAGTATCTGGTTCTTGGATTATCATGTGGATCTCATCACTCTTAATTATAAAATTTGATTGGGTTATTAATTACTTTTAATTGGGATTGAGATGGGGTTTACCATTCTCAATGTTCAACAACTACCATGATAGTTAAATAAAATTTATTCCTTTGCAGTAGGGAAAAATTGGCTTTTCGCAAAATCTATTAACCATACAGCCTCCACCAGCCATATATGCATGTAGTGATAGCATTATTCTGTTCTTTACTCTCTTGTGTTACACTGCCAGCATATTCCATGTGCTGACCCGTTTCGGGCTGCAATGTATCATGTTGCAGACTTTTCAGATGACGAGTAAGGAGCTTTAGGTCGTGGTCTTTCACTCAGTGATGCCGTGGGAGTTGATGGACTCACTTTATCTTCCAAGCCTTCCGCTGTTATTGTAATTAGATGGCCTTAAGCCATATTTATTGTTATAAGTTCTCTTTTGAGACATTCGATGTAATAAGTGTGTGATTGCTACTCTGTTATAAATCCTTCAAGTACTGTGTGTGTCAGCATTACCGATCCAGGGATGACACTTATGCACACAGATCAGACTGTTTGAGGTCTGGTCGCTGCATGGATTGGCCTCAAGGGGCTAAGGATGAACTAGTAAAATGGAGAACAACCTCAGGAGGAGAGGTGTTCTTTGTGCTCGATGAGCTGGTGGGTGATGTCTACTATGCAACTTTATTCTTGTAGACATGTGTTGGGCCTCCAAGCGCAGAGTTTTGTAGGACACTAGCAATTTTCCCTCAAGTGGATGACCTAAGGTATATCAATCCGTGAGAGGTGTAGGATGAAGATGGTCTCTCTAAAATGACCCTACAACCAAATACAAGAAATCTCTTGTGTCCCCAACACACCCAATACAATGGCAAATTGTATAGGTGCACTAGTTCGGCGAAGAGATGATGATAAAAGTGTAATATTGATGGTAGAAATATATTTTTATAATTTGAATAAATAAAAACAACAATGTAGCAAATAGTAAACAGGCACAAAAACGGTATTTTAATGCTTAAAAACAAGGCCTAGGGTCCGTACTTTCACTAGTGCAATCTCTCAACAGTGCTAATATAATTGGATCATACAACCGTCCCTCAACGTGCAACGAAGAATCACTCCAAAGTTCCTATCTAGCGGAGAACATAAGACAAAATTGTTTGTAGGGTACGAAACCACCTCAAAGCTATTCTTTCGATCGAAAAACTCAATTCATCACAACAAGATAGAGAGGGGAAAACATCAAATGATCCGACTATATTAACAAAGCCCGTGATACATCAAGATCGTGACATCTCAAGAACACGAGAGAGAGAGAGGGAGGGAGAGAGAGAGAGAGAGATTAAACACATAGCTACTGGTACAAACCCTCAGCCCCGAGGGTGGACTACTCCCTCCTCATCGTGGTGGCCGCCAGGATAATGAAGATGGCCACCAGAGATGATTCCCCCCTCCGGCAGGGTGCCGGAAAGGGTCTAGATTGGTTTTCGGTGGCTACAGAGCCTTGCGGCAGCGGAACTTATGATCTAGGTTAATCCCGAAGTGTTTCAGAATATTTGGGAATTTATATTGCAAAGAGGGGATGCGGGAGGCCACTGAGGTGGGCACAACCCACCTGGGCACACCTGGGCCCCTAGGCGCGCCCTGGTGGGTTGTGCCCCCTCGGGGCACCCCCCAGGTGCTTCTTTGGCCCATTGGGAGTCTTCTGGTCAATAAAAATCCACAAAAAGTTTCGCCGTGTTTGGACTCCGTTTGATATTGATTTCCTGCGATGTAAAAAATAAGCAAAAAACAACAATTGGCACTGGGCACTTGATCAATATGTTAGTCCCAAAAAATGATATAAAGTTGCTATAAAATGATTATAAAACATCCAAGAATGATAAAATAACAGCATGAATACTTCATAAATTATAGATACATTGGAGTCGTATCACCATCCCCAAGCTTAATTCCTACTCGTCCTCGAGTAGGTAAATGTTAAAAGAAATAATTTATGAAGTGTGAATGCTAGCAAAGTGCAGAAGTTTGATCAATGACAATTTCAATCACTTTTCCTAGCATCATAACAGCAATTATTTCTCATAAAATTTCTCATGTTAAAGTAGCAACCAATTCACATGTTAAGGTTCAAACAATGAATTCCATTGAAACTCAACAACCTATGTTCTCAGTCACCAAGCAATTGCAGTTTAACTTATTGAATAGAGTTTAAGTAAGAGATCCACATACTCAACCATCATATAGTCTTCTATGATTGCTAACACTCACCGTGTACACATGAGCAAAACGTTTCAACCGGACACATAGAAAGATAGGGGCTTATTGTTTTGCCTCCCAACGTATTCACCTCAAGGGTGATGTCAACAATAATAACTCATGCTACCCATATCGAACTGGATATATGTGCCTAGATCTTTCCTCACCACATGATGCTTGCCAAAAGAGAAAAATAAAAAGTAATAAAGGGAATAACTTTGACTCTTCGCATAAAAGTAAATACTAAAAAGTAAAAGATAGGCCCTTCACAGAGGGAAGCAAAGGTTGCCATGCGCTTATTTGTTTGTATGCTCAACCCCTTAGTGCAAAAGAACGTCACGTTATATTGCCCCTTATGATAGCAACCTTTATTATGCAGTCTGTCGCTTTTATTCTTTGCCATCACAAGTTCGTGCAACGCTCAATTTTCTCTTACACTAAATGATCTAACATTTTCAGAAGCAATTTTTATTGCCTTATTGCATCGATGACAACTTACTTGTACGATCTTGCTCAATCCTTAGGTAGGTATGGTGGACTTTTGAAAATAAGATTTGGGTTTAAGGGTTTTTGGATGCACAAGTAGTATCTCTACTTGGTGCGGAATTTTAGGCTAGCAAAGATGCGGGGCAAGCACCACATGTTGAAGGATCTATGACAATATAACTTCTATGTGAATATGAACAAACCTAAACCATTATGTTGTCTTCCTTGTCCAATGTCAACAATTTTGGCATATAATATTTTGATGGGGGCTCACAATCACAAAATATTTCCATGATAGTGTATTTGCATGTGAAAGTTCGCTTCCTTATACTAATTATTCGTGAATTGCTTGTATGACCAATATTGTGATTGTCAAGCCTCAAAAGATTTCACTTTCTAAACCCAATGTGAAGCTACCACTAGTCATGATATGATTTCAACTTCATGACATTCAATTTAGTCAACAATTTACTCATAGAATATAAGTGAAGCACAACAGTAAATGACAAGCTACTCCAAAAAGATATAAATGAATATAATGAGCATAATATTTCTTTCTCTCAAATTAATTTAAGTGAAGCAAGAGAGAATTTCTTCAAAAATACTAAAGCACACCATGCTCAAAAAGATATAAGTGAAGCACTAGAGCAATTCCATAGAAAAGAGCTTCATTGACGGGATGTGAATGCCGCTTACTTAGCCTCCCTGGCAACTATTTGAGGACTCTATTTTATTTAAAAACTTTCAAATATAAGTATTTTATTAAAACCGCAAGCAAAATGAAAATAAAATGGCATTCCAAGAATAGCACACATCATGTGAAGAAGCAAAAACTTAGGCTCAACCGATACTAACCGATAATTGTTGAAGAAGAAAGGTGGGATGCCTACCGGGGCATCCCCAAGCTTAGATGCTTGAGACTTATTGAATATTATTTATGGATGCCTTGGGCATCCTCAAGATTGAGATTTTGTGTCTCCTTAATTCCTCTCATATCACGGTTTTCCTAAATCCCAAAAGCTTCATCCACACAAAACTCAACAAGAACTCATGAGATGAGTTAGTATAAATCAATGCAAAAACCTTATCATTATCTACTGTATAAAATCACTAAAATTATTATTAAACATTGCATACCTAATTCCTCTGCATATTTAATACTCCTATCCTCAAATAGAATCATTAAACAAGCAAGCATATGCAAACAACGCAAACATAACAGCAATCTGCTAAAACAGTACAGTCTGTAAAGAATGCAAGAGTATCAATACTTCTTTAACTCCAAAAATTATGAAAATTTACCACACTGTAGAAAATTTATCATATCTTACTTTGCAAAAAAATCAGCATTTTATCACATTCTGACTTTTCTAGGGAATTTTTGCAACATTGATAAACTTTCTATTTTCAAACAGCAACATGTAGACTTGCAAAATAAGCATGGCAAGGCCTATCATTGCCACTTTTATTGAAATAAAAGATGCAAAACATTATTCTAAATAACAGCAAGAAAATCCTAACAAAATAAAATGATGCTCCAAGCAAAACACATATCATGTGATGAATGAAAACATAGCTCCAAGTGAGGTTACCGATAATGTTGGAGATGAAAGAGGGGATGCCTTCCGGGGCATCCCCAAGCTTAGTTTCTTGGATGTTCCTTGAATATTACCTTGGGGTTCCTTGGTAATCCCCAATCTTAGGGTCTTGTCACTCCTTATTCTCCTCATATCGACATCTCACCCAAAACTTGAAAACTTCAATCACACAAAACTTAATGGAACTTTGTGAGATAGGTTAGTATGACAAAGAGCAAGCCATTTTACTTTGGTACTGTCAAAGAAAAGATTCATATTTTTTCCACACAATGCCTACTATATCATATCATTTCAACAATTTATATTGAGCAATATAATCCATAGAAACTAGGAAACAAGCAAACTATGAATTGAAAACAGAATCTGTCAAAAACAGAACAGTTTGTAGTAATCTGTACTCCCATAATACTTATGCTACACCAATAATTCTGAAAAATTAGGAAAACCTGGGAATTTTTTTATTAATCTTATTCAAAAATAATCAGCATTTTATCACGCTTTTGTTAAAAATGATAATTGTTTTCCTGAGCGCAAAAGTTTCTGTTTTTCAGCAAGATCAAATCAACTATTATCGTAAGCCATCCCAAAGGTCTTACTTGGCACTTTATTGAAACAAAAGCAATAAAGCATGATTACTACAGTAGCCTAATCATGTTAACACACAAAAACAGTAGGTAAAAGTGTTGGGTTGTCTCCCAACAAGCGCTTTTCTTTAATGCCTTTTAGCTAGGCGTGATGATTTCAATGATGCTCGCATAAAAGATAAGGATTGAAACATGAAGAGAGCATCATGAAGCATATGACTAGCACATTTAGGTCTAACCCACTTCCTATGCATATGGATTTTTTTATCAAACAACTTATGTGAACAAGAATCAACTAGCATAGGAAGGCAAAACAAGTGCAACTTCAAAACAATCAACACATAGAGAAGAAACTTGATATTACTGAGATATGTAAGAGCATAAGTTCCTTCCTCATAATAATTTTTAGAAACATCATGAATGGATTCAAAAATATAACTATCACATACAACACTCTTTTCACGATGCACAAGCATAGAAGATTTATTACTCTTTATGGCATACATGTCATCATAATAATCATCATAGATAGCAACTTTATTGTCATAGTCAATTGAAACCTCTTCCAAAATAGTGGATGTATCACCAAATAAAGTCATGACCTCTCCAAATCCACTTTCATCAATGTAATCATCATAAATAGGAGGCATGCTATCATCATAATAAATTTTCTTATCAAAAGTAGAAGGAATCAAAGGATCATATTCATTAAGCAAAGCATCCTGAAGCTTAGGACAAGCATTATTTCCAGCAAATAAATCTTCAAACATATCATACTCACTAAACATAGCATCCCCAAGCTTGTGGTTTTGCATATCATCACAATAATTCTTATCAATAGCATGAATGGCACCAATAGTATAGCAAACATTATTATCATATTCTTCCAAGCAAGTGCTAAAAAGATTTTGAAGATCATAAGGGATATCATTGCCTTCCCAATTATAATCATTACAACAAGTGGTAGGTATCACAAAATCATACTTAATATCATCATCCTCCATCAACATATTTGATTCACTTTCATGAGGCGCAATGGTGATAGGAGCAACATTATTTGGGAGAGATACCTTTTTACCTTTATTATTTCTTATTTTCTTCTTCTTCACCACATCATGTGTGGGTTTAATTAACCTTTCAAGCTTCTTATTGAAGAGATTGATTGGATAGGAAGCTCCTCCTTGTTACCTGATTCATCATAATAAACACTAGGAGGGTATTGGGAAATATTTCCCTTTCATTAGTACTCTCTTCATATTCTATTTGTTTTCTTGTCTTTAGATAGTTGGCAATATAAGGATTCTCAATGCAATTTACCGCACAAAACATATAAATTTCCTCTAGATCAAAATCAAGAAATCTCTCGGGATTTGGAAAACCCTTAGTTATATGTTTCATTTCTTCATACCCCAAAAGAAGACTAAGCTCTTTATGATGCTCAAGGGAAATCAAGTTATCACAATTTTTGGACACGATTTGATCATGAAACAATTTGCATTAGAGATTTAAGTGACCATGTTCATTGCAAAGTTCACAAGGATGGAGAAAAAAATTACATCTTTCAGCACAATCATCTAGCCTCTCTTGCAACCTTTTCATTTCTAAATAGTTATGCTTCTTACAAAATCTATCTTCCCTTTTTGGTGTGCAAATGCATTCCCAATTCACTGCGCAAAAATTGACATGCTTATAAGAAACATTTTTGTCATGACTTGTGCAATCATCATTAGCATTTTGGATATTCAAAGAATTTACACTAACAACATTGCAATCATGCTCATCATTCAAATATTTTGTGCCAAACATTTTATTGACTTATTCTTCTAACAATTGAGCACAATTTTCCGAACCATCATTTTGAAGAAAGATATTATAAAGATGATCAATAACATGATGCAACCTCAATTCCATTTTTTGTAGTTTTATTTTTATAAACCAAACTAGTGATAAAACAAGAAACTAAAAGATTCAGTTGCAAGATCTAAAGATATACCTTCATGCACTCACCTCCCCGGTAACGGCGCCAGAAAAGAGCTTGATGTCTACTATGCAACTTTATTCTTGTAGACACATGTTGGGCCTCCAAGCACAGAGTTTTGTAGGACAGTAGCAATTTTCCCTCAAGTGGATGACCTAAGGTTTATCAATCCGTGAGAGGTGTGCGATGAAGATGGTCTCTCTCAAACGACCCTGCAACCAAATACAAGAAATCTCTTGTGTCCCCAACACACCCAATACAATGGCAAATTGTATAGGTGCACTAGTTCGGCGAAGAGATGATGATAAAAGTGTAATATTGATGGTAGAAATATATTTTTATAATCTGAATAAATAAAAACAACAAGGTAGCAAATAGTAAACGGGCACCAAAATGGTATTGCAATGCTTAAAAACAAGGCCTAGGGTCCGTACTTTCACTAGTGCAATCTCTCAACAGTGATAATATAATTGGATCATACAACCATCCCTCAACATGCAACGAAGAATCACTCCAAAGTTCCTATCTAGCGGAGAACATAAGACGGAATTGTTTATAGGGTACGAAACCACCTCAAAGCTATTCTTCCCGATCAATCTATCCTAGAGTTCATACTAAAATAACACGGGGCTATTCTTTCTGATCGATCTATCCAAGATTTCGTACTAAAATAACACTAAAGCAAATTCAGATTCATAATATTCAATCCATGACAAAGAACTTCAAAGAGTTCCCCAAAATTTCTATCAGAGAAACAAAGACAAGAATGCGCATCAACCCATATGCATAGATTACCCCAATGTCACCTCGGGAATCCGCAAGTTGAGTGCCAAAACATATATCAAGTGAATCAATACGATACCCCATTGTCACCATGAGTATTCAATTGTAAGACATATATCAAGTGTTCTCAAATCCATAAAAGTATTCAATCCGATAACAACGAAATCTCAAAGGAAAAAACTCAATTCATCACAACAAATAGAGAGTGGAAAACACAATATGATCCGACTATATTAACAAAGCCCGCGATATATCAAGATCGTGACATCTCAAGAACACGAGAGAGAGAGAGAGAGAGAGATTAAACACATAGCTACTGGTACAAACCCTCAGCCCCGAGGGTGGACTACTCCCTCCTCATCGTGGTGGCCGCCGGGATGATGAAGATGGCCACCGGAGATGATTCCCCCCTTCGGTAGGGTGCCAGAAAGGGTCTAGATTGGTTTTTGGTGGCAACAGAGCCTTGCAGCGGTGGAACTTCTGATCTAGGTTAACCCCGAAGGTTTTCGAAATATTTGGGAATTTATAGTGCAAAGAGGGGCGCGGGAGGCCACCGAGGTGGGCACAACCCACCTGGGCAGCGCACACTGGTGGGTTGTGCCCCCTCGGGGCACCCCCAGGTGCTTGTTTGGACCATCGGGAGTCTTTTGGTCCATAAAAAATCCATAAAAAGTTTCGCGGTGTTTGGACTCTATTTGATATTGATTTCCTGCGATGTAAAAAACAAGCAAAAAACAACAACTGGCACTGGGCATTGGGTCAGTAGGTTAGTCCCAAAAAATGATATAAAGTTGCTATAAAATGATTGTAAAACATCCAAGAATGATAAAATAACAGCATGAATACTTCATAAATTATAGATACGTTGGAGACGTATCAGTGGGTGTGAGGATGATCTGAATGATCCGCCCCCCTCTATGGTGGTGGCTAGGTCCTATTTATAGTGGCCTTGGTCCTCTTCCCAAATGAAGGCGGGAAGGGATCCCACAACGGCCAAATTTGAAGGGAGTCAACTAGTACATGCTATCCTGACAAAAGTAGTCTTCGCCTGCAAAAGCCTCTGGTGGTGACGCCGCGGTGGGCTCAGCGATGACCTCCGTCCTGACGTCCTGGAGGTCTTGGTCTTGTTGCACCGAAATGGACCTTTGGCTGAGTCCTCAGGACTCCGCGCCTGCGCTTGCCTCCTTAGCACCAAAGAGGAAACTAGTACATTGCGCCCGCTGGTGCCCGCCTGGCCTTGGTCGTCATGGCTCACGTCATCCGAACCTCGCGAGGTGAGCCTTGCATAGATATCTCCGCTCCTCGGGAGCCAGCCTGAGGAGACTGCTCCATGTGGAGGACTTGGTCTCATCCGCCTCGCGAGGATTTTCCCCTCGCGAGGGTCTTGAGTTTTTGATGTTGAAGCTGGGTCATACCAGGCCATCGATGGAGCCATGTCGTGGGTCGCGGGCAGGCAAGTCTGGGTACCCCCGTTCCCAAAATGCCGACACCCGGGTCTATTTTCCATCGTATATTTTAAGATCTATAAACCAAAAAACCCAAAAATACCTTGTTGCAATTTATTTACTTTTATTTTGTTTTATGTTTTAGTAATCTTTTATATCTATCTCTATCAGATCTCATCCTTGCAAGTGTCTGTGAATGGATTGACAACCCCTTTATCGCGTTGGGTGCAAGTGTTTGATTGTTTGTGCAGGTGCATAGATTGGAGACTTGTGTGTACCTCCTACTGGATTGATACCTTGGTTCTAAAACTGAGGGAAATACTTATCTCTACTTTGCTGCATCACCCTTTCCTCTTCAAGGGAAAAACCAACGCAAGCTCAAGAATTAGCAAAGTCCTGCTTATTTTCTTCCCAAGGAGCCCCATAAGCCAACAAAAGGCCCCAAATAAATTTCTTTTGCAAATCCCACAAGTTTAATTACAAAATAAATCTTCCAGTCTTATAGGATTTAACTTCTAAATGGTCAGATCTAATACCACAAAGGATAACACCAATTCTCCCCCACATTAGGAATCCATTTTGAAAAGAAGGCTTCATCATAATCAAATTCACGAAAAAATCCATATCATAATTCTTTTTAATAGTCTCTTGAAGACCAAGGAAATCAAGTCGATGGTCTCTAATGAAATCAACAATACAAGTAGCCATACCTATCTTCCCATACAATTCAAAAGAGACCTAACATTTTAAACGTTCAGGAGTTTAAGTTTTCCTAACAGGCCTGCCAGGAAGAAGGGCAGGATCTGCAAGGTTACCCTTTTTTCTTACTTCAGGTAAAAGGTTTTGACACAACAACATTGATCTTTTATCTTATTTTTACTTCTAGAAGTGCAGGCTTTCTTTTTGACAAGAGTAGGCGCCTAAAGCGCCTTGTATTAACATCAAGTACATATTACAACTATGATTTTACAATCTTTCATCTGAAGATTGCCTAGCTTCATGAGCGTAGGACAGTGTTCACCTGCATGAGTGTTATTACAACAAGCCAGTTTTGGGCTATCTTGAGAATCTATGAGGTTAGCATTGGTTGCACAATCATGAGCCCTAAAGTTGTGGATCCGAGGAATATGGAAAACCTGGATCTGATTGTGTCTCGTTATGTCAAAGAAAGCAGCTAACTGATGCCTAATATCCCAGTGACCAGGTTCTTGTCGAAGATTCTTTGAATTTGCTACTCGGGCTAAGATCTGATTGTCCACTAGGAAGGTGATGTGATTATTTGTCAAAATTGTGGCAATCTGTGCAGCAACCTTAAGTGCAAGGGCTTCTGCTTTGAGGGGAGAGTTGACTTGTGCACCTGCTGCTGATATGTAAACTCCTCCTTTTTTATGTTCCCCTGCTGGTTGGATGAAGATTCCAATCCCTGCTTTAGCTGTTGTTGTATATAAAGAGTCTGCACTTATTTTCCATGCAGGATCTGTGTACACCTCATATCCTGAAATGCCTGATTGTGTTCGATAATTGGTCGGTTGCTTCCCTTGTTTCTGTTCTAGCATTGTGGCATCACCTACATTGTCTCTGTAAGATAATAGATCCTGACTTTTTATAGTCGTCGGCATTGCTTGATGTACCTGCAAGGGAGTGTTTTGCTTCCTACCAAAGAGATTATCATTCCTTGCTTTCCATATGCACCATAAAAAGGTCATTCCATTTGTCATAGTAGCCTGGGGATGATTAGAATTCAGAATGGACAGGATTATGGCATGCATAGAGTCATGGTTTTGAGCAAGATGTTCTGTTTTAATAAACCATGGCTCTGAGAACCATGCAGCTTTTGCAAAGGGGCAGGTAAAAAAAGGTGCATATCATTTTCTTCTTGATCACATCTAGAACAATGTTTCTTGATATGGGAAGAGTACTTCCCTGCTCTCATGCCTGTTGGTATAGCTTTCCTTAGAAGTCTCCATGCAAATGTTTGCACCCTGGGAGCTATTCCTTTTTCTTTCCATACCTGCTTTAAGAGTTGTTTAATTTCATTTTATACCTGTCTGGGCGATGGCTCTCCTTGTTGCTACATATCTTGCATGCAGACTTTGTAAGCACTTTTAGAGGTGCACTTCCCTGATGAATGAGGTTTCCAGCAAAGAATGTCTGGTCCTTCATGCATAATGATGGGAACCTGCATGATACTATCAGCTATTTGTTGGTCAAAAGGCCATATATTAGATTAGCATTCCAAGCCTTTTGATCCGGAATCCAGAGATCTTTAACTTGAGAAGGATAATTATAGTGCCTTGGCTGGATTATGAGATGGTCATAAATGGATTGCCAATGAGAGAACCAAGGAGTGCTCCAGATTGAAGAATTTCCATCTAAGATTTGAATCAAGGAGTTGTAGCATAGGATATGTCAAACTTTTAAGATAGAAGACCAAAAGGCAGATTTTGGGATGCTGGAGTTCGCCCTCCATATAGAAGTGTCTGGGTGGTATTTGGATTTTAGGACTTTAGACAAGAAGCTGTCTGGATTTTCTGCTATTCTCCAAGCTGCTGAGAGAATGAGTCCTCTATTCATTGCTTGGATATTTCGAATACCTAAACCTCCTTCACACTTTGGAATACAAATGTCCTTCCAAGCCCTGAGGCAAATAGTTTTTGTTGTTGGCTCTTCTTTTATTCCTGTCCACCAAAAATTCCTTATAATGGCTGTCAGTTTTGCAACCAATTTCCTTGAAAAAAGGATATTAGACATATAATATACAGGAATTGATGCGAAGACAGAAGTAATGAGAGTAAGTATTGCTACATGGGAAAGTTTGTTTGCTTTATAGCCTGTAAGTTTAGTACGAAATTTATCGGCTACAAAATCATAAGCAGCAGATCTGTCTTTAGCAGGGAGGATTAAGGGGTGTCCTAAGTGCACTGAGTTTTCATTTATATCTATTACAGGAAAAATCCTCTTAATGTCCTCTTTAGTGGTGTTGCTGACATTTTGGCTGAAAATTATACCCGATTTGCTCCAATTGGGAGTTTGACCAGAGAGATCGCAAAAGCTTTGAAGAATATTATACATGTGAGTAGCCTCAACAATGGTACCTTGTCCACATATTAACAAATCATCAGCAAACATAAGAGAATGGATCGGAGGACATCCTGGACCTAGAGAGATCCCTGTTAAATAGTTGGAGCACATAGCCTCTTGCAGGGATATAGACAGTTCATTGATAGCTAGGACAAATAAGTATGGAGATAAAGGACAACCTTGTCATATACCTCGGTTGCTTTGAAAACGCCCATAAGATTGACCATTTATGATAACCGAAAATATAGGAGCAGCAATGCAAGAATGAATCAAGTTTATGAAATGACCATGTAAGCCTTTATGATTAAGAGCTCTCATTATAAAGTTCCATTCAATTCTATCAAAAGCTTTTGCTAAGTCAATTTTGATCATGAAAGCAGGATCCTTCCAGGATTTAAGGCTGAAAGAATGAGTAATTTCCTGGGCAATGATGATATTGTTTCTTATCCTCCTGCCTTCAATAAAAGCTTGCTGGGTTTGATGAATGTAATCCGGTAAATGAGATTTAAGCCTATTAGCTAGGGTTTTTGCTATAATTTTATAGATGACATTGCATAAGCTAATAGGTCTAAAATCTTGAGGAACAATTGGTGACAAATTCTTTGGAATGAGAGCAATATGAGTATCATTTAGATGGGCAGGAAGAATACCAGTCATATAGAAATCTCTTACCAATTTCGTTGTATCTTCTCCAATCCAGTCCCATGCTCCAAGGTAAAATTCCACATTGAATCCATCTGGTAGAAGTGCAGGCTTAGTCGTTGTTATTGCGGCCATGGTTGTGATGGAGTTGAGCATGGTCAACGAGTAGGCGACACTGCTCAATCCGTGCACAACGTCTGCACCATCCGCTGTGAGCACTGTGTAACGCCCTCGATGCGGC
Source organism: Triticum aestivum (assembly GCF_018294505.1). Classification (NCBI taxonomy): domain Eukaryota; kingdom Viridiplantae; phylum Streptophyta; class Magnoliopsida; order Poales; family Poaceae; genus Triticum; species Triticum aestivum. The sequence continues at coordinate 574,543,736 of NC_057797.1, forward strand.
TATAGCTCCCACGTGTCGAGGCACGACTTAGAGACATAACCGCATTGAAAGCAATGTCGCAAGTTAGGAAATCATTACAACATCCCATGTAATACATAATAAAAGGGGGAGATACCATAGTTGGCTTACACTCGCCACGTCACATCAGAGTGCATAAATAACATCCATCAAACAAACACTCATGGCCCGACTACGGCGCCAAAATAGAAAAGAACCCAACATGCGACATGGTCCTGAATCGATCCCCAACTAGGCACCACTACTGATCATCGGGAAAGGAAACATAATAACGCTGAGAGTCCTCGTCGAACTCCCACTTGAGCTCGTACTCGTCACCTGGAGCGAAATCACCTGGACCTGCATCTGGAGTTACAGTATCTGTGAGCCACAGGGACTCAGCAATCTCGCACCCTCGCGATCAAAACTATTTAAGCTCATAGGAATGGATAAGGCAAATATATGTGGAGCTGCAGCAAGCGACTAGCATATGTGGTGGCTACAATCGCAAAATAGAGCGAGAAGAGAAGGCAAAGCACGATCGATACAAGTATGATCAAGAAGTGATCCTATAGCAACCTACGTCAAGCATAACTCCAACACCGTGTTCACTTCCCGGACTCCGCCGAGAAGAGACCATCACGGTTACACACGCGGTTGATGTATTTTAAATAAGTTTAGTTCAAGTAATCTACAACCGGACATTAACAAATTCCCATCTGCCCATAACCGCGGGCACGGCTTTCGAAAGTTCAATCCCTGCAGGGGAGTCCCAACTTAGCCCATGACAAGCTCTCACGGTCAACGAAGGAATAGACCTCCACCCGAGACATTCCGATCAGACTCGGTATCCCGGTACAACAAGACATTTCGACAGGGTAAAACTAAACCAGCAACACCGCCCGAATGTGCCGACAAATCCCGATAGGAGCTGCACATATCTCTTTCTCAGGGCACACTCAGATTGTCCTAGGTACGGGTAGGCCAGCCCAGAGTGGCCCCTGGTAGCCACCGGTAGCTGACAGGTGGACCAACACTCAGAGGAGCACTGGCCCGGGGGGGGGGGTAAAATAACGATGACCCTTGAGTCTGCAGAACCCAAGGGAAAAAAAGGCTAGGTGGCAAATGGTAAAACCAATGTTGGGCATTGCTGGAAGAGCTTTACTTAAGACGAACTGTCAAGGGGTTCCCATAATAGCCCAACCGTGTAAGGAACGCAAAATCCGGGAACATAACACCGATATGACGGAAACTAGGGCGGCAAGAGTGGAACAAAACACCAGGCATAAGGCCGAGCCTTCCACCCTTTACCAAGTATATAGATGCATTAATTAAGTAAGGTATATTGTGATATCCCAACAAGTAAATAAAAGTTCCAACAAGGAACGGCTCCAATCTTCCACCTGCAACTAACAACGCTATAAGAAGGGCTGAGCAAAGCGGTAACATAGCCAATCAACGGTTTGCTAGGACAATGGTGGGTTAGGGGATCACATGGCAATTGGGAGGCTGACAAGCAAAAGGTAGGCATCGTAGCAGTGGCAAAGCAAAAGAGCGAGCAAACTAGCATAGCAAAGATAGTAGTGATTTCGAGGGTATGATCATCTTGCCTGCACAGTTGTCAGAGTTGACTGGATCCTCGCAAGCAAACTCAACGGGCTCCTCGGTAGCGAACTCGTCTCCCGGCTCTACCCAACAAGACAAACAAGCAACAAGGATACAATCAACCACGGCAAGACCAAGCAATATGATGAAATGACGATATGCTATGCGGGATGCGATGCGGGATGCAAAATGCAAGATATGACAGGAAATGCATGAACCTGGCATCAACTTGGAAAACCAAGTGTGCCACTGGATAGAGGGGATGAAATCGCTTGAAAACGATATAAAGATCATTGGAATCGGAGCTACGGTTTGGAAATGGCGAGCGTTTTAAGATATGACACCGGTCTGCGATTTACAGCAAGTAGGCATCTAAATGCAACGAAATGAACATGCTACAGCCACCAAACATGAAAACAAAATACATGGCAGTGATGTACACAAGATGGTTGACAAAACACTAGCACTGAGCCATAGGCAAATTCATCCATTAAGAGGTTCAAACAAGCATGGCTAAAACGCAAATGCAAAACAGATTTCAGACTTAGTGAAATTAACACTAGTCTGAAATTTCAGATCACGATGCTCTCTTCGGAGCAGCAAAACAACATGATAGAAAACCTGAACATGACAAGTAAGAACATGGCATGGAGCTACTCAACAAGCTTAAAAAAACACCCAAAGTGACCTGGGGCCAAAAGGGTTCACAAAATACTCTACCGAGCTCACGAACATAGCTCGAACACAATCAGTTTTCAGACTTAGTGAAAACTGAGACACGCTGAAATATAACTCACGAAGGCATGTAAACGAGCTCGATGCACTCACTACGGTGCAAGTCATGGCAAGGAAAGCATATAACCAGCAAGAAGGCACAAAGTGCTAGCTACACATGGCAAGAACGAAGGCATAGCATGCATGGAACACTAACGGTAGCATCGGCAAAATCGCAAACAAGTTGACGATCTGCCCAGATTAACAACGAAGCAAAAGTTGAGCTCGATTGAGTCAACCTAGAGCACTCCACATATGCAAACAAAGACATGGATGGATAGAGCATAACATAAATATCAAAACTCCCTTACTGATCATCCTCAAAAGAGGCACGGATCACTAGGAAACAAGCTGGACATATAGCATCACGAACTAAAATATCCCAGACTTAGTGAAAATCACTAAGTCTCTGAAATCAGCAATCTCAGGTACCTCTCTTCGCAAGCTTGCACAAGACAACACACACATCCTAAAAATGCATGGGTGGCACCACTGGAAAGAAGACAAAATGCTTAACAATTCATCCCAAAGGGGCACAGGCATATCATGCACGAATTAAACATGGCAAAAATGACAAAAGTGCATGATGAACTAACGGATCTGCAATTTAACTCACGAAGCCTCCTTCTAACAGCATTTTGGGCAACAAGATGACCTGAAATGCAAATGATGCAATGGAATGAAATGATGTACATGTCGAGACGAAGATTTTGATATATCATACGCCCAAAACGGAGCTACGGTTGCGGAGATACGAGCAGTCAAAGTTAGCACGAAAAAAATAAGGGGGAGAGGGAAAGTCAACCGGATCTAGGGTTTCCAGATCTGGCGGTTACTGTAGCAGCACTGTAGCACCCGCGCGAGTTCGCCGGAGCCGGTGGAGGCGGCCGGAGCAGCGGGGAGAGGCCGGGGCGGCGCCGGGAAGGTCGGGGGAGGCCGGTGGCGGCGCCCGGCGGCGGCGGTGGCGGCCCGCGCGCCGGCGAGGAGGTGCGGGCGGCGGCCGGCCTCGGGCTCGCCAGAGATGACCCGCGGCGGCGACGGCGGCTCCGGTCGCCGGAGCCCGAAGAGGCGGCGGCGCGCGTGGAGGAAGGAGGCGGCGGGGCGCGCGTGGAGGAGCCGGGTCGCGGGGGCCGGATCCGGGCCTCCCGGCCCGCGGCGGCGGCGGCGGTGCCACGTGGCACGCGGTGGTTGGGCGAGGGCGCGGCGGCGGACGCGTCCGGCTGGGGCGGACGTGTCCGTCGGTGCGGGGAGATGTTCTGGGTTTTTTTTTTGAGGAGGACGGGGAGGAAGACGAGATCCGAAATGGGGGGGTGTTTAAATAGGCATAGAGGGAGCTAGGAGAGTCCAAATGAGGTGTGGTTTTCGCCCACACGATCGTGATCGAACGCTCTAGGATATGGAGCAGAGTTTGGTGGGTTTTGGGCCAAATTTGGGGGGTGTTAGGCTGCAACACACACGAGGCCTTTCCGGTCCCTCGGTTAACCGTTGGAGTATCAAACGAAGTCCAGATGACCCGAAACTTGACAGGCGGTCTACCGGTAGTAAACCAAGGCCGCTTGGCAAGTCTTGGTCCAATCCGAAAATGTTTAAACCCCACACACGAAAGAAGACTAGAAATGACCACCGGAGGAGAACGAAGCGCCGGAATGCAAAACGGACAACAGGGAAAAGGCTCGAATGCATGAGATGAACATGTATGCAAATGCAATGCACGTGACGACATGATAAGAGATGCACGAAAAAGAAAAACAACACACGGAGACAAAAACCCAAACCCGAGAAATAAATATAACTTAGCGCCGGAGACGGCAAGAGTTGGATACAAATATGGAAAGTATATCTGGGGCGTTACAACACTCCACCACTACGAAAAGATCTCGTCCCGAGATCTAGGACTGAAAGAACTCCGGGTACTCAGAACGGAGGTGATCCTCGCGTTCCCAGGTGGCTTCACGGTCGGAATGGTGAGACCACTTAACTTTGAGAAATTTGATTGACTTGTTGCGAGTCTTGCGTTCAGTCTCTTCAAGAATAGCAACTGGGTGCTCACGATAAGAGAGATCTTCTTGGAGCTCAATGTCCTCGAAGTTGACGGTGCGGTCAGGAGTCTTGAAGCACTTTCGAAGCTGAGAGACATGGAACACATCATGAACATTTGCAAAGTTTGAAGGAAGCTCGAGTTGATAGGCGAGGTCGCCTCTCTTGCTGACAATCTTGAAAGGTCCCACGTATCTAGGGGCAAGCTTCCCTTTGATACCGAAGCGACGAGTACCTTTCATAGGAGAGACGCGGAGGTAAACATGATCTCCGATCTCGAAAGCCAGATCACGGTGCTTACTATCATAGTAGCTCTTCTGGCGGGATTGAGCTGCTTTGAGGTTATCACGAATGACTTTGCACATTTCTTCTGCTTCTGTGATTAAGTCATTACCCAGCAGCTGACGTTCACCGGTTTCAGACCAGTTGAGAGGGGTACGGCACTTCCTGCCATATAGAATTTCAAAGGGGGCCTTGCCCGAACTTGCTTGAAAGCTGTTGTTGTAAGAGAATTCAGCATAAGGAAGACAATCCTCCCACTTCATGCCGAAAGAAATCACACAAGCCCTGAGCATGTCTTCAAGAATCTGATTGACACGCTCGACTTGACCGCTCGTTTGAGGATGGAAAGCTGTGCTGAAGCGGATGTTGGTGCCCATGGCCTTCTGAAAAGAATCCCAAAACTTGGAGGTAAAGATGCTGCCACGGTCTGAAGATATCACTTGAGGAATACCGTGCAGAGAGACAATGCGAGAGGTATAGAGTTCCGCCAATTGAGCTGCAGTGATCGACTCTTTGATAGGCAGAAAGTGAGCCACTTTGGTGAGCTTGTCGATGACAACAAATATAGCATCATTGCCACGCTTGGACTTTGGAAACCCAGTCACGAAGTCCATTTCAATGTGGTCAAACTTCCATAAATTGAGAAGCCACGAAGAATTAAGGTACAGAAATAAATCAACAAGGTACGGATCAAGAACGAATAATCGGTAAGAAATCCCAATCTCAAACCAATATCCGTGGAAGAAGAACTAGAGCTACTAGAATTCCCACCTATGAAATTCCCGAACCTTTCTGGTTATGCAATCAGGTGTTGGGGATACAGGGGAAGCACAATATCTCACCCAAACTAGCAAATCCTACATCCAGCTGTATCCATCCTTCAACACATAACCAAGAAACCTTCGGAAACCATCTACCTCAACCTTCGAAAAGCATCCGTTATACAAGTTATGGCGATACTCCCGAACTCCCGCCCCAGTACTGGGTGGCGTCGAGGTTATCTCACCAACGAACTGTATAAAAGAGATTTTCGATGTCGGCGAACATATCTCAAGTATACCAGAATTGCAACGATAAAATTGTGACAACAACACCTCGGAGCTCAACTCCCCGGGACACTGCCACAACCCCTAAAGACAGGAGGCACCAAGAACAATGTTCTCGTCACAAAACCATCGGAACAAAACCAAGATACTCGCGTGATCCTAAAATTTTTTTTTAGTGAAATTTGAGAAGAGAAGAGTCAAAACTCTACGTCAGGATGCCTTACCAGAGCGATGAGGAGACTGGGAAGTAAAAGAATTCCTAAGCTCTCCGATATATAATTCCTAAGGACTCAAAACATTTTTCTAGACACAACTCGGCTGCTAAAAACGATCAAGCAATGGGGCTCCTAAGGTCGGGGAACCTGGCTCTGATTACCAACTTGTAACGCCCTCGATGCGGCTATAGCTCCCACGTGTCGAGGCACGACTTAGAGACATAACCGCATTGAAAGCAATGTCGCAAGTTAGGCAATCATTACAACATCCCATGTAATACATAATAAAAGGGGGAGATACCATAGTTGGCTTACACTCGCCACGTCACATCAGAGTGCATAAATAACATCCATCAAACAAACACTCATGGCCCGACTACGGCGCCAAAATAGAAAAGAACCCAACATGCGACATGGTCCTGAATCGATCCCCAACTAGGCACCACTACTGATCATCGGGAAAGGAAACATAATAACGCTGAGAGTCCTCGTCGAACTCCCACTTGAGCTCGTACTCGTCACCTGGAGCGAAATCACCTGGACCTGCATCTGGAGTTATAGTATCTGTGAGCCACAGGGACTCAGCAATCTCGCACCCTCGCGATCAAAACTATTTAAGCTCATAGGAATGGATAAGGCAAATATATGTGGAGCTGCAGCAAGCGACTAGCATATGTGGTGGCTACAATCGCAAAAGAGAGCGAGAAGAGAAGGCAAAGCACGGTCGATACAAGTATGATCAAGAAGTGATCCTATAGCAACCTACGTCAAGCATAACTCCAACACCGTGTTCACTTCCCGGACTCCGCCGAGAAGAGACCATCACGGTTACACACGCGGTTGATGTATTTTAAATAAGTTTAGTTCAAGTAATCTACAACCGGACATTAACAAATTCCCATCTGCCCATAACCGCGGGCACGGCTTTCGAAAGTTCAATCCCTGCAGGGGAGTCCCAACTTAGCCCATGACAAGCTCTCACGGTCAACGAAGGAATAGACCTCCACCCGAGACATTCCGATCAGACTCGGTATCCCGGTACAACAAGACATTTCGACAGGGTAAAACTAAACCAGCAACACCGCCCGAATGTGCCGACAAATCCCGATAGGAGCTGCACATATCTCTTTCTCAGGGCACACTCAGATTGTCCTAGGTACGGGTAGGCCAGCCCAGAGTTGCCCCTGGTAGCCACCGGTAGCTGACAGGTGGACCAACACTCAGAGGAGCACTGGCCCGGGGGGGGGTAAAATAACGATGACCCTTGAGTCTGCAGAACCCAAGGGAAAGAAAAGGCTAGGTGGCAAATGGTAAAACCAATGTTGGGCATTGCTGGAAGAGCTTTACTTAAGACGAACTGTCAAGGGGTTCCCATAATAGCCCAACCGTGTAAGGAACGCAAAATCCGGGAACATAACACCGATATGACGGAAACTAGGGCGGCAAGAGTGGAACAAAACACCAGGCATAAGGCCGAGCCTTCCACCCTTTACCAAGTATATAGATGCATTAATTAAGTAAGATATATTGTGATATCCCAACAAGTAAATAAAAGTTCCAACAAGGAACGGCTCCAATCTTCCACCTGCAACTAACAACGCTATAAGAAGGGCTGAGCAAAGCGGTAACATAGCCAATCAACGGTTTGCTAGGACAATGGTGGGTTAGGGGATCAACATGGCAATTGGGAGGCTGACAAGCAAAAGGTAGGCATCGTAGCAGTGGCAAAGCAAAAGAGCGAGCAAACTAGCATAGCAAAGATAGTAGTGATTTCGAGGGTATGATCATCTTGCCTGCACAGTTGTCAGAGTTGACTGGATCCTCACAAGCAAACTCGACGGGCTCCTCGGTAGCGAACTCGTCTCCCGGCTCTACCCAACAAGACAAACAAGCAACAAGGATACAATCAACCACGGGCAAGACCAAGCAATATGATGAAATGACGATATGCTATGCGGGATGCGATGCGGGATGCAAAATGCAAGATATGACAGGAAATGCATGAACCTGGCATCAACTTGGAAAACCAAGTGTGCCACTGGATAGAGGGGATGAAATCGCTTGAAAACGATATAAAGATCATTGGAATCGGAGCTACGGTTTGGAAATGGCGAGCGTTTTAAGATATGACACCGGTCTGCGATTTACAGCAAGTAGGCATCTAAATGCAACGAAATGAACATGCTACAGCCACCAAACATGAAAACAAAATACATGGCAGTGATGTACACAAGATGGTTGACAAAACACTAGCACTGAGCCATAGGCAAATTCATCCATTAAGAGGTTCAAACAAGCATGGCTAAAACGCAAATGCAAAACAGATTTCAGACTTAGTGAAATTAACACTAGTCTGAAATTTCAGATCACGATGCTCTCTTCGGAGCAGCAAAACAACATGATAGAAAACCTGAACATGACAAGTAAGAACATGGCATGGAGCTACTCAACAAGCTTAAAAAACACCCAAAGTGACCTGGGGCCAAAAGGGTTCACAAAATACTCTACCGAGCTCACGAACATAGCTCGAACACAATCAGTTTTCAGACTTAGTGAAAACTGAGACACGCTGAAATATAACTCACGAAGGCATGTAAACGAGCTCGATGCACTCACTACGGTGCAAGTCATGGCAAGGAAAGCATATAACCAGCAATAAGGCACAAAGTGCTAGCTACACATGGCAAGAACGAAGGCATAGCATGCATGGAACACTAACGGTAGCATCGGCAAAATCGCAACCAAGTTGACGATCTGCCCAGATTAACAACGAAGCAAAAGTTGAGCTCGATTGAGTCAACCTAGAGCACTCCACATATGCAAACAAAGACATGGATGGATAGAGCATAACATAAATATCAAAACTCCCTTACTGATCATCCTCAAAAGAGGCACGGATCACTAGGAAACAAGCTGGACATATAGCATCACGAACTAAAATATCCCAGACTTAGTGAAAATCACTAAGTCTCTGAAATCTGCAATCTCAGGTACCTCTCTTCGCAAGCTTGCACAAGACAACACACACATCCTAAAAATGCATGGGTGGCACCACTGGAAAGAAGACAAAATGCTTAACAATTCATCCCAAAGGGGCACAGGCATATCATGCACGAATTAAACATGGCAAAAATGACAAAAGTGCATGATGAACTAACGGATCTGCAATTTAACTCACGAAGCCTCCTTCTAACAGCATTTTGGGCATCAAGATGACCTCAAATGCAAATGATGCAATGGAATGAAATGATGTACATGTCGAGACGAAGATTTTGATATATCATACGCCCAAAACGGAGCTACGGTTGCGGAGATACGAGCAGTCAAAGTTAGCACGAAAAAATAAGGGGGAGAGGGAAAGTCAACCGGATCTAGGTTTCCAGATCTGGCGGTTACTGTAGCAGCACTGTAGCACCCGCGCGAGTTCGCCGGAGACGGCTCGCCGGAGCCGGTGGAGGCGGCCGGAGCAGCGGGGAGAGGCCGGGGCGGCGCCGGGAAGGTCGGGGGAGGCCGGTGGCGGCGCCCGGCGGCGGCGGTGGCGGCCCGCGCGCCGGCGAGGAGGTGCGGGCGGCGGCCGGCCTCGAGCTCGCCGGAGATGACCCGCGGCGGCGACGGCGGCTCCGGTCGCCGGAGCCCGAAGAGGCGGCGGCGCGCGTGGAGGAAGGAGGCGGCGGGGCGCGCGTGGAGGAGCCGGGTCGCGGGGGCCGGATCCGGGCCTCCCGGCCCGCGGCGGCGGCGGCGGTGCCACGTGGCACGCGGTGGTTGGGCGAGGGCGCGGCGGCGGACGCGTCCGGCTGGGGCGGACGTGTCCGTCGGTGCGGGGAGATGTTCTGGGTTTTTTTTTTTGAGGAGGACGAGGAGGAAGACGAGATCCGAAATGGGGGGTGTTTAAATAGGCATAGAGGGAGCTAGGAGAGTCCAAATGAGGTGCGGTTTTCGCCCACACGATCGTGATCGAACGCTCTAGGACATGGAGCAGAGTTTGGTGGGTTTTGGGCCAAATTTGGGGGGTGTTGGGCTGCAACACACACGAGGCCTTTCCGGTCCCTCGGTTAACCGTTGGAGTATCAAACGAAGTCCAAATGACCCGAAACTTGACAGGCGGTCTACCGGTAGTAAACCAAGGCCGCTTGGCAAGTCTCGGTCCAATCCGGAAATGTTTAAACCCCACACACGAAAGAAGACTAGAAATGACCACCGGAGGAGAACGAAGCGCCGGAATGCAAAACGGACAACGGGGAAAAGGCTCGAATGCATGAGATGAACATGTATGCAAATGCAATGCACGTGACGACATGATAAGAGATGCACGAAAAAGAAAAACAACACACGGAGACAAAAACCCAAACCCGAGAAATAAATATAACTTAGCGCCGGAGACGGCAAGAGTTGGATACAAATATGGAAAGTATATCTGGGGCGTTACAACACTCCACCACTACGAAAAGATCTCGTCCCGAGATCTAGGACTGAAAGAACTCCGGGTACTCAGAACGGAGGTGATCCTCGCGTTCCCAGGTGGCTTCACGGTCGGAATGGTGAGACCACTTAACTTTGAGAAATTTGATTGACTTGTTGCGAGTCTTGCGTTCAGTCTCTTCAAGAATAGCAACTGGGTGCTCACGATAAGAGAGATCTTCTTGGAGCTCAATGTCCTCGAAGTTGACGGTGCGGTCAGGAGTCTTGAAGCACTTTCGAAGCTGAGAGACATGGAACACATCATGAACATTTGCAAAGTTTGAAGGAAGCTCGAGTTGATAGGCGAGGTCGCCTCTCTTGCTGACAATCTTGAAAGGTCCCACGTATCTAGGGGCAAGCTTCCCTTTGATACCGAAGCGACGAGTACCTTTCATAGGAGAGACGCGGAGGTAAACATGATCTCCAATCTCGAAAGTCAAATCACGGTGCTTACTATCATAGTAGCTCTTCTGGCGGGATTGAGCTGCTTTGAGGTTATCATGAATGACTTTGCACATTTCTTCTGCTTCTGTGATTAAGTCATTACCCAGCAGCTGACGTTCACCGGTTTCAGACCAGTTGAGAGGGGTACGGCACTTCCTGCCATATAGAATTTCAAAGGGGGCCTTGCCCGAACTTGCTTGAAAGCTGTTGTTGTAAGAGAATTCAGCATAAGGAAGACAATCCTCCCACTTCATGCCGAAAGAAATCACACAAGCCCTGAGCATGTCTTCAAGAATCTGATTGACACGCTCGACTTGACCGCTCGTTTGAGGATGGAAAGCTGTGCTGAAGCGGATGTTTGTGCCCATGGCCTTCTGAAAAGAATCCCAAAACTTGGAGGTAAAGATGCTGCCACGGTCTGAAGATATCACTTGAGGAATACCGTGCAGAGAGACAATGCGAGAGGTATAGAGTTCCGCCAATTGAGCTGCAGTGATCGACTCTTTGATAGGCAGAAAGTGAGCCACTTTGGTGAGCTTGTCGATGACAACAAATATAGCATCATTGCCACGCTTGGACTTTGGAAACCCAGTCACGAAGTCCATTTCAATGTGGTCAAACTTCCATAAATTGAGAAGCCACGAAGAATTAAGGTACAGAAATAAATCAACAAGGTACGGATCAAGAACGAATAATCGGTAAGAAATCCCAATCTCAAACCAATATCCGTGGAAGAAGAACTAGATCTACTAGAATTCCCACCTATGAAATTCCCGAACCTTTCTGGTTATGCAATCAGGTGTTGGGGATACAGGGGAAGCACAATATCTCACCCAAACTAGCAAATCCTACATCCAGCTGTATCCATCCTTCAACACATAACCAAGAAACCTTCGGAAACCATCTACCTCAACCTTCAAAAAGCATCCGTTATACAAGTTATGGCGATACTCCCGAACTCCCGCCCCAGTACTGGGTGGCGTCGAGGTTATCTCACCAACGAACTGCATAAAAGAGATTTTCGATGTCGGCGAACATATCTCAAGTATACCAGAATTGCAACGATAAAATTGTGACGACAACACCTCGGAGCTCAACTCCCCGGGACACTGCCACAACCCCTAAAGACAGGAGGCACCAAGAACAATGTTCTCGTCACAAAACCATCGGAACAAAACCAAGATACTCGCGTGATCCTAAAAATTTTTTAGTGAAATTTGAGAAGAGAAGAGTCAAAACTCTACGTCAGGATGCCTTACCAGAGCGATGAGGAGACTGGGAAGTAAAAGAATTCCTAAGCTCTCCGATATATAATTCCTAAGGACTCAAAACATTTTTCTAGACACAACTCGGCTGCTAAAAACGATCAAGCAATGGGGCTCCTAAGGTCGGGGAACTGGCTCTGATTACCAACTTGTAACGCCCTCGATGCGGCTATAGCTCCCACGTGTCGAGGCACGACTTAGAGACATAACCGCATTGAAAGCAATGTCGCAAGTCAGGCAATCATTACAACATCCCATGTAATACATAATAAAAGGGGGAGATACCATAGTTGGCTTACACTCGCCACGTCACATCAGAGTGCATAAATAACATCCATCAAACAAACACTCATGGCCCGACTACGGCGCCAAAATAGAAAAGAACCCAACATGCGACATGGTCCTGAATCGATACCCCAACTAGGCACCACTACTGATCATCGGGAAAGGAACATATAACGCTGAGAGTCCTCGTCGAACTCCCACTTGAGCTCGTACTCGTCACCTGGAGCGAAATCACCTGGACCTGCATCTGGAGTTATAGTATCTGTGAGCCACAGGGACTCAGCAATCTCGCACCCTCGCGATCAAAACTATTTAAGCTCATAGGAATGGATAAGGCAAATATATGTGGAGCTGCAGCAAGCGACTAGCATATGTGGTGGCTACAATCGCAAAAGAGAGCGAGAAGAGAAGGCAAAGCACGGTCGATACAAGTATGATCAAGAAGTGATCCTATAGCAACCTACGTCAAGCATAACTCCAACACCGTGTTCACTTCCCGGACTCCGCCGAGAAGAGACCATCACGGTTACACACGCGGTTGATGTATTTTAAATAAGTTTAGTTCAAGTAATCTACAACCGGACATTAACAAATTCCCATCTGCCCATAACCGCGGGCACGGCTTTCGAAAGTTCAATCCCTGCAGGGGAGTCCCAACTTAGCCCATGACAAGCTCTCACGGTCAACGAAGGAATAGACCTCCACCCGAGACATTCCGATCAGACTCGGTATCCCGGTACAACAAGACATTTCGACAGGGTAAAACTAAACCAGCAACACCGCCCGAATGTGCCGACAAATCCCGATAGGAGCTGCACATATCTCTTTCTCAGGGCACACTCAGATTGTCCTAGGTACGGGTAGGCCAGCCCAGAGTTGCCCCTGGTAGCCACCGGTAGCTGACAGGTGGACCAACACTCAGAGGAGCACTGGCCCGGGGGGGGTAAAATAACGATGACCCTTGAGTCTGCAGAACCCAAGGGAAAAAAAGGCTAGGTGGCAAATGGTAAAACCAATGTTGGGCATTGCTGGAAGAGCTTTACTTAAGACGAACTGTCAAGGGGTTCCCATAATAGCCCAACCGTGTAAGGAACGCAAAAATCCGGGAACATAACACCGATATGATGGATACTAGGGCGGCAAGAGTGGAACAAAACACCAGGCATAAGGCCGAGCCTTCCACCCTTTACCAAGTATATAGATGCATTAATTAAGTAAGGTATATTGTGATATCCCAACAAGTAAATAAAAGTTCCAACAAGGAACGGCTCCAATCTTCCACCTGCAACTAACAACGCTATAAGAAGGGCTGAGCAAAGCGGTAACATAGCCAATCAACGGTTTGCTAGGACAATGGTGGGTTAGGGGATCACATGGCAATTGGGAGGCTGACAAGCAAAAGGTAGGCATCGTAGCAGTGGCAAAGCAAAAGAGCGAGCAAACTAGCATAGCAAAGATAGTAGTGATTTCGAGGGTATGATCATCTTGCCTGCACAGTTGTCAGAGTTGACTGGATCCTCGCAAGCAAACTCAACGGGCTCCTCGGTAGCGAACTCGTCTCCCGGCTCTACCCAACAAGACAAACAAGCAACAAGGATACAATCAACCACGGCAAGACCAAGCAATATGATGAAATGACGATATGCTATGCGGGATGCGATGCGGGATGCAAAATGCAAGATATGACAGGAAATGCATGAACCTGGCATCAACTTGGAAAACCAAGTGTGCCACTGGATAGAGGGGATGAAATCTCTTGAAAACGATATAAAGATCATTGGAATCGGAGCTACGGTTTGGAAATGGCGAGCGTTTTAAGATATGACACCGGTCTGCGATTTACAGCAAGTAGGCATCTAAATGCAATGAAATGAACATGCTACAGCCACCAAACATGAAAACAAAATACATGGCAGTGATGTACACAAGATGGTTGACAAAACACTAGCACTGAGCCATAGGCAAATTCATCCATTAAGAGGTTCAAACAAGCATGGCTAAAACGCAAATGCAAAACAGATTTCAGACTTAGTGAAAGTAACACTAGTCTGAAATTTCAGATCACGATGCTCTCTTCGGAGCAGCAAAACAACATGATAGAGAATCTGAACATGACAAGTAAGAACATGGCATGGAGCTACTCAACAAGCTTAAAAAAACACCCAAAGTGACCTGGGGCCAAAAGGGTTCACAAAATACTCTACCGAGCTCACGAACATAGCTCGAACACAATCAGTTTTCAGACTTAGTGAAAACTGAGACACGCTGAAATATAACTCACGAAGGCATGTAAACGAGCTCGATGCACTCACTACGGTGCAAGTCATGGCAAGGAAAGCATATAACCAGCAAGAAGGCACAAAGTGCTAGCTACACATGGCAAGAACGAAGGCATAGCATGCATGGAACACTAACGGTAGCATCGGCAAAATCGCAAACAAGTTGACGATCTTCCCAGATTAACAACGAAGCAAAAGTCGAGCTCGATTGAGTCAACCTAGAGCACTCCACATATGCAAACAAAGACATGGATGGATAGAGCATAACATAAATATCAAAACTCCCTTACTGATCATCCTCAAAAGAGGCACGGATCACTAGGAAACAATCTGGACATATAGCATCACGAACTAAAATATCCCAGACTTAGTGAAAATCACTAAGTCTCTGAAATCAGCAATCTCAGGTACCTCTCTTCGCAAGCTTGCACAAGACAACACACACATCCTAAAAATGCATGGGTGGCACCACTGGAAAGAAGACAAAATGCTTAACAATTCATCCCAAAGGGGCACAGGCATATCATGCACGAATTAAACATGGCAAAAATGACAAAAGTGCATGATGAACTAACGGATCTGCAATTTAACTCACGAAGCCTCCTTCTAACAGCATTTTGGGCAACAAGATGACCTGAAATGCAAATGATGCAATGGAATGAAATGATGTACATGTCGAGACGAAGATTTTGATATATCATACGCCCAAAACGGAGCTACGGTTGCGGAGATACGAGCAGTCAAAGTTAGCACGAAAAAAATAAGGGGGAGAGGGAAAGTCAACCGGATCTAGGGTTTCCAGATCTGGCGGTTACTGTAGCAGCACTGTAGCACCCGCGCGAGTTCGCCGGAGACGGCTCGCCGGAGCCGGTGGAGGCGGCCGGAGCAGCGGGGAGAGGCCGGGGCGGCGCCGGGAAGGTCGGGGGAGGCCGGTGGCGGCGCCCGGCGGCGGCGGTGGCGGCCCGCGCGCCGGCGAGGAGGTGCGGGCGGCGGCCGGCCTCGGGCTCGCCGGAGATGACCCGCGGCGGCGACGGCGGCTCCGGTCGCCGGAGCCCGAAGAGGCGGCGGCGCGCGTGGAGGAAGGAGGCGGCGGGGCGCGCGTGGAGGAGCCGGGTCGCGGGGGCCGGATCCGGGCCTCCCGGCCCGCGGCGGCGGCGGCGGTGCCACGTGGCACGCGGTGGTTGGGCGAGGGCGCGGCGGCGGACGCGTCTGGCTGGGGCGGACGTGTCCGTCGGTGCGGGGAGATGTTCTGGGGTTTTTTTTTTTTGAGGAGGACGGGGAGGAAGACGAGATCCGAAATGGGGGGTGTTTAAATAGGCATAGAGGGAGCTAGGAGAGTCCAAATGAGGTGCGGTTTTCGCCCACACGATCGTGATCGAACGCTCTAGGACATGGAGCAGAGTTTGGTGGGTTTTGGGCCAAATTTGGGGGGTGTTGGGCTGCAACACACACGAGGCCTTTCCGGTCCCTCGGTTAACCGTTGGAGTATCAAACGAAGTCCAGATGACCCGAAACTTGACAGGCGGTCTACCGGTAGTAAACCAAGGCCGCTTGGCAAGTCTTGGTCCAATCCGAAAATGTTTAAACCCCACACACGAAAGAAGACTAGAAATGACCACCGGAGGAGAACGAAGCGCCGGAATGCAAAACGGACAACAGGGAAAAGGCTCGAATGCATGAGATGAACATGTATGCAAATGCAATGCACGTGACGACATGATAAGAGATGCACGAAAAAGAAAAACAACACACGGAGACAAAAACCCAAACCCGAAAAATAAATATAACTTAGCGCCGGAGACGGCAAGAGTTGGATACAAATATGGAAAGTATATCTGGGGCGTTACACACTGGCAGCTCCACAATAACGAGATGGAGTGCAACCGCCTCTTCGACGTGTTGGATCAACACAACAACAATGCCAACGTCGGTAGCTGTGCCTCATTCATGCCCTCCCACAACGATAACAAGGTCAGACCTTCTGGCGTGGGGATTGTCGACCTCACCTCCACCGATGACGACGTCGACCACAAAGACTCTGTGCGGGAAGGATTAGAGTAGGGAGTGGGACACATTGGGGTCCGGTCCTTTTTTGTATAAAAATCTCTACTACTTAAAAAGAATGTAAGGTTACCATTTCACCTTTCTTTCCACCACCCCTTCGTCCAACCTTCCATATATATCATAATCAATCATCTTAATTTACTCACGTTCTGAACCAATTCCACTTTAATTTACTTACCAAACTTCTAATCAAAATATAAGGTAATTCACAGGTCAGAATTTGATGAACATTTATTTACACAATCGCATTATTATTGATAGGTAAATCACAAGCTAACGTACTAGAATATTTATTTCCCGTTGCAACGCATGGGCATTGTTCTAGTTATTCTAAAAATTAATGAAAATGATGTTCAACTTTTTATTGGGTGATTCTCACTGTCTACAAAGATTTAGTGAGTTCTGTTTTTATGATCCACATTGGAGGTGAGGGAGTCCTAGATTAGGGGGTGTCCGGATGGCCGGACTATACCTTCAGCTGGACTCCTGGACTATGAAGATACAAGATTGAAGAATTCGTCCCGTGTCCGGAAGGGACTTTCCTTGGCATGGAAGGCAAGCTTGGCGATACGGATATGTAGATCTCCTACCATTGTAACCGACTTTGTGTAACCCTAACCCTCTCCGGTGTCTATATAAACCGGAGGGTTTTAGTCCGTAGGACAACATACACAACAACAATCATACCATAGGCTAGCTTCTCGGGTTTAGTCTCTCCGATCTCGTCGTAGATCTACTCTTGTACTACCCATATCATCAATATTAATCAAGCAGGACCTAGGGTTTTACCTCCATCGAGAGGGCCCAAACCTGGGTAAAACTTCGTGTCCCTTGCCTCCTGTTACCATCCAGCCTAGATGCACAGTTCGGGACCCCCTACCCGAGATCCGCCGGTTTTGACACCGACATTGGTGCTTTGATTGAGAGTTCCTCTGTGTCGTCGCCGTCAGGCTTGATGGCTCCTACGATCATCGATAGTGATGCGGTCCAGGGTGAAACTTGTCTCCCCGGACAGATCTCTGTCTTTGGTGGCTTTGCACTGCGGGCCAATTCACTTGGCCATCTGGAGCAGATCGGAAGCTATGCCCCTGGCCATCAGGTCAGATTTGGAAGTTTAAACTACACGGCTGACATCCGCGGGGACTTGATCTTCGATGGATTCGAGCCACTGCCGAGCGCGGCACACTGCCACGACGAGCATGATCTAGCTCTGCTGCCTAACAGTGCCCTGAAGGCCGCACCCGCATCGGCTTCGACCCTTAATTCAGAGCCAACTGCGCCGATCGAGGATGGGTGGTTGGACGCCGCCTCGGGGGCTGCGATCCTAACAGCGATCGAGCCAAACACCAGCCCCGCACTCCACGAGACTCGTGATTCCAAGGAGTCGGACTCCTCTCCGGACTCTGAACCATTCGCGCCTCTGCCGATCGAATCCGATTGGGCGCCGATCATGGAGTTTACTGCCGCAGACATCTTTCAGCACTCGTCCTTTGGCGATATTATGAAATCACTAAAGTCTCTCTCTTTATCAGGAGAGCCCTGGCCGGACTACGGTCAGCGAGATTGGGATACGGATGATGAAGAAATTCAAAGCCCACCCACCACCCACTTTGTAGCCACTGTCGATGATTTACCCGACATGCTCGACTTCGACTCCGAAGACATCGACGGTATGGACGCCGATGAAGGAGACGTGAAGAACCAGCGCCTATTGGGCCCTGGAACGCCACCTCGTCATATGACGTATACATGGTGGATGCACCAAAAGATGACGACGAGGAGCGGAAGGACGCACTGAAGGCTTGTTCCCTCGAAAAGCAGTCAAAGCGGCAACGCAAGCGCCGCCCCAAATCCCGCATCGACAGAAATAGCAATCACATAGACCCAGCGCTGGAGCAGGGCGAACCACTGCCGGACAACGGCAATCCAGATAATCAAACCGAACAAACAAATCCTATCAAGGATAATGGTCCGGATGACATAACGCCGGACAGGCACCCGGAGCAGCAGACTGCCCATAAAAGGCTTGTTGCCACCGCGAGGAGTCTGAAAAAGCAGAAGCAAAGGCTCAAGGTTGCGCAAGACACACTCCACATCAGATGGAGTAAAATACTCAACACAGTAGCGATGTACGGCGACAATCGCCCCTCCAAGAGCTACCCAAAGCAGAAGCTGCTACCTGAATTCGATGAGGAGGCCTCAGACCCCCCACAACCAAATATCAAAGCAGCCACCTGGTCGGATAGACGACCCCTCTATCAACACAGAGCGGCATATAACGCCACTCACAACACAACATGCGACCCATGCGAGGGCTCGCACCCAAAGGACGTCGCAACAAGATCCATCTATGGACCACGCAAGCGCGCCCCAGCATACAATGCAACACAACAAACATCCGAACAACGCGGTACACCCAGCTACAGGGGTGCCGCACACCCCCTATGTTTCACCGATGAGGTGCTGGACCATGAATTTCCAGAGGGATTGAAGCCCGTAAACATAGAGGCATACGACGGAACAACAGACCCTGGGGTCTGGATTGAGGACTATATCCTTTATATCCATATGGCTAGAGGAGATGATCTCCACGCCATCAAGTACTTACCCCTCAAGCTCAAAGGGCCAGCTCGTCACTGGCTCAAAGGCCTCCCCGAAAGCTCCATTGGAAGTTGGGAAGAGCTCAAAGACGCCTTTCAGGCAAATTTTCAAGGGACTTATGTCTGACCTCCGGACACGGACGATTTGAGTCATATAACTCAACAGCCCGGAGAGTCAGCCCGAAAGCTTTGGAACAGGTTTCTTACTAAAAAGAACCAGATTGTCGACTGTCCGGATGCCGAAGCCTTGGCAGCTTTCAAGCATAGCGTCCGTGACGAATGGATCGCCAGACACCTCGGCCAAAATAAGCCGAGAACGATGGCCGCATTAACAAACCTCATGACCCGCTTTTGCGCGGGTGAGGACAGCTGGCTAGCCAGATGCAGCACCAGCAACCCCAGTACATCTGAAGTTAGAGATGGAAACGGGAAATCATGGCGCAACAACAATAACAAACGTCGGAATAAAGAAGACAGCACGAAGGGCACGACAGTAAATGCCGAATTCAAAAGCTCTCGGCCAGGTCAAAAGCCGCCCCCTAAAGGCACCAGGGATGAACTGTCCAGCCTCAACAAAATTCTGGACCAAGTATGTCAGATCCATAGTACCCTTGATAAACCTGCTAATCATACCCACAGAGAATGTTGGGTCTTCAAGCAGTCCGGCAAGCTCAACACCGTACACAAGGGGAAGGATACACCAAGTGAAGACGAGGACGAGCCTCCCAAGCAAGACACGGGGGAACAAAAGAAATTTCCACCAGAAGTCAAAACAGTAAACGTGTTACACGTGATCAAGGGAAAAAACAACACGGCACTCCCAGGAAAATATACCCAAGTGCCTGTCACCGTGAAGTCCTGCCACTGGTCATCTCAACCGATCACTTTCGACCATCGCGATTACTCAGCAAGTATCCGACACGCAGGATGGGCTGCCCTGGTATTAGACCCAGTAATTCGCGGATATCACTTCACACGAGTCTTGATGGACGGCGGCAGTAGCCTAAACCTAATATATCAGGATACAATCCGCGGGATGGGGTTAGACCCAACACAAATTCGCCATAGAAATACTACCTTTAAAGGAGTAATGCCAGGCCAGGGGCTCGTTGTACGAGCTCCCTCCTACTACAGGTTATATTCGGCTCCCCCAATAACTTCCGTCGCGAGCATTTAACCTTCCGCATCGCTCCGTTTCAAAGTGGCTATCAAGCACTGCTCGGACGCGAAGCTTTCGCTCGCTTTAATGCAATACCACACTACGCCTCCCTCACACTCAAGATGCCCGGTCCACGTGGCATCATTTCAGTGCACGGAAATATCAAGCGATCTCTGTGCGCCGAAGAGAGTGAGGCTGCCTTGGCAGCCGCACACTAAAGGCGCCCGGACCAGCGAAAGCATCCAATAGGTCGTCAAGACCTCAGACACAACTAATCGAGTCCGGCGCCGCTACTTATACTGAATAGATGGTCACACCCCTATTTGTCAATACAAGGGGCTCAACGCGCGCAGACAAGTGTCAATTTCTCCTCATCTTGAATTATACATAGTTTCCTTAAAAACTATCTTTTTGCACGACAGCTTTTTCACCTAAATTCCTCTCTTTTACAGACGATCATCGTGCTACACCCGTCCAGGATACGGCACAACGGAGACACAGGCGCAGACGTGCAGCAGGGACCCGCTCCAAGGATTCTTTTTAGATTAAGACCCTGCATAAACCTTTTTTACGGTCTCTTGTTGATACATATCCACCGTTGAGAAGGATGCTGACGTCTTGGCATGTGGCCACGCCAGAACAATGCACGTACCTAGACACAAGGGGCTTCTTACAAAGGCCATTATTTAGGCCCGGTTTATACCACTAAGACCGAATACCTTAGGGAATGTTCAGCGTCGCAAGTTTGGTCTTATATGCATCAGCTCTGAATCATTGTCTTTGGTCAAATGTTGGGTTTGCCCGGCTCCTGTGTTTTGGTGCCTTACATTCCGCTTTACCGGCTAAGGTAGCACTATGAGAACTACTGCGATTGTGTCCTGATTCATCCGGACGAGCACCTCAGTAGAGAAAGCCGAAAACTGACTGTCATGATATAGTGTGAGACTGGTCAACCACTCGATGACCTGTTGGAATGTTAGAATTCCTCCGCCTTAACGAAGGGCCGTTTTCCGGCCAGGCATGTACGCACCCCGGGATAGGGAAAGTGCGGAGCCACTAGGGGCTATTTAGTAGCCCCACTGTCAAACTCCTATGGCTAAGTGAAAGTGCTAAAGCATTATAGTCCGGTTGCCTCGCTCGCTCCGCTATCACCTCCTTAATAGGACCAAGACGTTGGGTTAAGTGTGAACGCGTGTTTTTGCGAGCACCTCCGCATTATATGCGTGAGGGTTGAAGCCGACGGCTGCAATCTTTCAGGTCATACACATGTATACATAAACGGCCGCCCAGGAGGCATCATATTACTTTCAGGCAAAAGTATAAAAATAGCCTTATAAAAATTTATAAAAGCATTTCGCTTACAATGAGATTACATATCACTCAAACATAATATTTTTTTAGCACTGGGTCTCTATCAAACGAGCACCCTCAAGAACTTCTTCAAAGTAGTGCTTAGCAGCCCTTCGACCTATGGCCGAATCCCGCGCTGCAACAGTGGTAGCATCCATCTCCACCCAGTATGCTTTAACACGGGCAAAGGCCATCCGTGCGCCCTCTATGCACGCCGACCTCTTCATCGCATTAATGCGCGGCACCACGTCAAGGAACTGCTGCACCAAGCTAAAATAGCTGTCCGGTTTTGACCTTTCCGGCCATAGCTGATCCACAACAGACCTCATGGAGAGCCCGGACAACCTATTTAGTTCGGCCCATTCGGCTAATTGGTCAGTCGATGAAAGCGGACACTCGGGAGAATGGAATTGTCTCCAAAATAGCTGGTCTACTTCACGGTCCGTCTGACCCTGGAAATACTTGGCCGCATCGGCAGCGCTCGCCGCCAAATCCATATATACATCCTCCGAACTCCACAGCCGATCCAGAGGGGCATACCGTGGATCTCCGAACTTCCTTCGCAACATAAAGGATTTCCCAGCTACAATATCCCCGGCTTCCCGCGGCTCCTCCTTCTTTGCCCTCATAGCAGAGCGGAGGTCCTTTCTCGTCGCAGCAGCCTTCTCAAGGTCCGATGCCTTCGCTTGGTTTTCCTTTTCAAGAAACCGGCAACAGTCGGCGGCGGCTTTTAATTCTATGGCCATCTTGGCCATCTTGTCTCGGCTCTCGCCATGCGCGGCCTTCTCGGCTTGCAACTCTTCGGCCGCCTTCAAAGCAGCCGCATTACCCAACCTCGCTTGTTCCTTAGCTCGGGCAAGTTCTGCCCGCAAGGCTTCAATAGTGGCAGCTCCATCTGCAGTCACGACATATTAAAGATACTGGCATCATGCTGCTCTTCCTATGTGGCGTTTACCAGATAATGACACTTACCCTGTGCCTCGTCAAGCCTTTTGTTAACAAGCTCGATGTCGGCGTCTGCCACATCCAACTGCCGTTCTAAATGGGCAAACTCGCTAGTCCGGCTAGCCACCGGAGCTTCCATCACCTGCACATAGAGGCAGTATGGTTATTACCTGGGAATATGATCCTCTGTTCGTCGTTGTTTCCAACGACAACCAGAGCCTCAGGGGCTACTATCTACACAGGGCACACCTAGCATGTGCAGGACTATCATACATTCTTTTACGTACCTCAAAGCCTGTCAGTAGACTCATAAAAGCTTCATGCAATCCGCTTTCGGCGGACGATATTCTCTCCATCACCGCGTTCATCAGCACACGGTGTTCATCTGAGATGGCCGCCCGCCCCACCAACTCCCTCAGAACATCCGATCGCACACTAGACGGTGCCGGACTCTTTTGTCTGCTCTCTTCGGGAGCCGGACACTGGGAGCTTCGGGGGTCAATGGGATTATCTTCTGGCCTCACCGGACTCGGAGAGGCCCTCCGCGACGACACTTCAGGGTCGCCCGCTTCCGGAGCGGAGGAGTCCGGAGGAGGCGTTTCGCTCTCCATCATCTCTGGAAGAAGATCCCCCGAAGACGAGCTCATTTGAGAGGGGCTAAGGCCCGAACTGCAAAAATATATGCGGTGGTTATTTTCTCAGAAGAAAAAGATGGCATATCTGTACTATTAAAAGTATTTCCGGTCACTTACGACTCGCGGGAGAACTGATCCCCTCGCGGACATTGTGCGGCAACAGCGCCCCCCAAGGTAGGACCCTCTGTGGGAGACTTCTTCTCCCGTTTGGAAGCTTCAGCTTCCGAATCCTCGGGCACAGTCCTTTTCCTCTTCTGGTCGTCTTCCTTCATGGAGATGCTCGCTCCCTCGGTTAGAATGGGCAGCGTTGGGGGCCCGCGTCCGCCCGCATTATCCTCCACAGTATCTTCCTTCAAGGGCTCCGGGCAAGGTGCGGTCTGGAGCATCTTTTCCAATACCGGATTTTCCAAACCCTCGGGGAGGGGGGCCGAACACCGAATCAACTTCGCCTTTGTTAGCCAGTCCTGGTCAAAAAGCGAACTCTCAGAAATAACTTCGTAACAAAGGAGAGATAGTATGTTCGGCCGGAAGATGCCTTACCTATTCGGCGGCGCGGTTACTACTTAGGCCCACGTCCTCGGTGATTTCCGGACACTCCACCTGAGGTCCGAAGAATGACTTGTACATCTCCTCGTGCGTCAGGCCGAGAAAATTTTGAATGACACGCGGTCCCTCGGGATTGAACTCCCACAGGAGAAGAGGCCGGCGTTTGCAAGGCTGGACTTGACGAACTAGCATAATTTGTATTATCGCAACCAAACTGAAATCTCCATTGAAGAGATCTCGAATGCGGCTTTGCAGTATAGGCATGTCCTTGGCTGGACCCCAGCTCAGACCTCTGCTGATCCATGACATCAGTTGTGGTGGAGGGCCCGAGCGGAAAACAGGGGCGGCCGCCCACTTAGCACTTCTAGGAGCCGTGATGTAGAACCACTCCTGTTGCCACAATTCAGACACCTCTGGGATGGAACCTTTGGCCACGGAGCTCCCATCATCTTGCGTATTGAGGCACCTCCACACGCTGCATGTTGCCCCTCGATCATCTTCGGCTTCACTTCAAAGGTCTTGAGCCATAGGCCAAAGTGAGGGGTAACCCGGAGGAAGGCCTCGCACACAACAATAAATGTCGTGATATGAAGAAAGGAGTCCGAAGCTAGATCATGGAAGTCTAGCCCGTAATAAAACATCAAACCCCTGACGAAAGGATCCAGAGCAAGGCCTAGACCTCGGAGGAAGTGGGAGACAAACACGACGTTCTCGTTGGGTTCGGGGGTGGGGACGGCCTGCCCTCGGGGAGGCAGCCGATGCAAAATCTCGGCGGTCAGATATCTGGCCTCCCTCAACTTTTTGATGTCTTCTTCCGTGATGGAGGAAGGCACCCATCGGCCTTGAAGGCTAGATCCGGACATGACTGAAGGTTCGGAGCACCTGGCCTAAACTTTGGGCGTTTGAGCTTGAGGTGGGGGAAGGATTCGATTGAGCACGGGAGGGAAAAATAAAAGCCTTGTTCCTTTATAAAGAGGATGAATATCAAGCGTCCTTTTCGTGTCCGTTTGGACTTGCCTATAATCTAGGAGTCCTAGAAGCGGTTGGGTTACCCACGCCCGTATTAATGAGAATCCCGGAATAAGGGGACATGATCTCTGCTTTAACAAGACGTGCCAAGGAAACCGCCTCGCATGACGCGCTGAGGTGGGATAATGAAACGACTCGGATAAAGGCTTGGCCGTGGTGTGTCACACTACGGAGTACGTCAGTAGATTAGATTTGTGTAAATATTATTCTCTCTATGGCAATGTGTGGAAACTTATTTTGCAGAGCCGGACATTATCTTTGTATTCAAAATCTTCTATAGAGTACTTGGAGGAGGGACCCGCCTTGCAATGCCGAAGACAATTTGCGTGCCGGACTCGTCGTCATTGAAGCCTGGTTCAGGGGCTACTGACGGAGTCCTGGATTAGGGGGTGTCCGGTTGGCCGGACTATACCTTCAGCCGGACTCCTGGACTATGAAGATACAAGATTGAACACTTCGTCCCGTGTCCGGAAGGGACTTTCCTTGGCGTGGAAGGCAAGCTTGGCGATACGGATATATAGATCTCCTACCATTGTAACCGACTTTGTGTAACCCTAACCCTCTCCGGTGTCTATATAAATCGGAGGGTTTTAGTCCGTAGGACAACATACACAACAACAATCATACCATAGGCTAGCTTCTAGGGTTTAGCCTCTCCGATCTCGTGGTAGATCTACTCTTGTACTACCCATATCATCAATATTAATCAAGCAGGATGTAGGGTTTTACCTCCATCGAGAGGGCCCGAACCTGGGTAAAACTTCGTGTCCCTTGCCTTCTGTTACCATCCGGCCTAGACGCATAATTCGGGACCCCCTACCCGAGATCCGCCGGTTTTGACACCGACAGGAGGTTTCCTAAGGCATGCTACATTCATGGACAAATGTTGGTAAGATCCAAGGAAAATTACTCCCTCCATTCAACAATGTAGTGCGCATAGTTTTTTCTTAAAGTCAAACATCACAAAGTTTAACCAAGTTTATTGATAAAAATATCAACAACAATAATACTCGAGTAGAAAATAATACAATATGAAAGTACTTATTGTATTTTATGTAGTGATATGGATTTGGTATTACATACGTAGATACTTCATTTGGAAAGGGGGTGATGGAGAGAACGCTTGTGGTGGCCACTCTCTCGTTAACTGGGACATGGTTTGTCGACCCAAAGAGCTTAGTGGCCTCGATGTTCTTGACCTCGAGAAATTTGGGCGTGCTCTACGCCCACGTGGGCGTGGTTGAGCTAGCGTGCTCCAGATAGGCCTTGGGTGGGATCCTAGATTCCATGCAATGCGAAGGATTGGGACCTTTTAAGGATGACGACCACTATTATTATGGGAAATGGTTTAAAGGCCAGTTTTTGCTTTTTTGGTTTGATAGATGGCTGGGGGTTTGGCGCCAAGAGATATTGCACCATCGATTTTTTGATTGCAAGGCACAAGAATGGGCGTGTTATGAAGCAGTTGTTGAATGACGGCTGGATGTGTTTCTTAGGCACCATCGAGACCTCCCAAGAACAATGAGTTCGTTGACATATGGATTAAGCTCTAGGATGTTCACCTTGATCCTGCAATTGATGACTTCATTGTGTGGAATGCCTCCTCATCGGGATCGTACTTTGCTTCATCCCCGTACCAGCTCTAGTTTGTTGGAGACACTGTTCTGTTCATCGCTAGTAAAATTTGGAACTGCACGGTGGAGCCAAAATGCAAGTTTTCCATGTGGCTTCTTCATTAGAAGGATCTCACTGCTGACTGGCTCGCCATTCATGACTGGCCTCATGATGAGATTTGCAAGCTTTGCCTCACTGGATGTGAGACGAACGGGCACCTGGCTCGTGAATGTTTTTTCTCTCGAGGCATGTGGGGAATTGTATCGGCATGGCTGTCCATCCCTCACGAGACAACTCATTCCTTTTACTCCCTGGAAGATTGGTGGAAAATGAACATTCTTGGTGGAGATGTGCCTTCTCGCAAGCGATTCGGGCAAGTAGTCACCTATGTTCTGTGGAACGTCTCGAAGGAAAGGAATATGCGGATCTTCAACACCTTCCTGAACGTGCTTGATCTTGCTTACCTCGTCAAGGAAGACCTTGAGTTTGTCCACGTGGATCATGTATTTATTCGTTTGTGTTCGTGTGTCTACAGGTTGGATCCTTCTTATCTAAGATTCTCTTCAACGGCAGTGGTTGCTGATCTGGTGCGTTGGTTCTATAGGGCCTTAGCACGACAACTTTCCGACTGTCTACTACAACAAGTTTTGCCCGGCTCTAGTGAGGGAGGGGCGATGACGGGGGCGCGCCTTCGACTCGCTTCAGTGCTTGTAGTCGTCGCTAGGTGGTCTACAGATCTAGATATAATTTTTATTATTTCTGGTATTCATTGTACTATCAGGATTGACAATGAATAGATTAAAAATTTTATTTAAAAAAAGAAGACCTTGAGCTTGTCCGGTTGGCCTTTGTAGGAGAGATGTAATTCTGTGTGACAACATTTTTTTTCTTTTCCCTTCTTTCTGCTTTTTTCATGTAAGTAATTCTGACACCTTTTATTTCCCCTATCTTGCTTAAATGGGCAGAGAGCCTGCCTTTCCCGTAAAAAAACGAATGGAGTAGCAGCACCATGTATGAAGCATCTATTTTATGCTTGTTTTAGAATAGAGTGTCACCTAGTTGGCTAGGATAGCATGAAGCTATCTAGCCCACCCGAGTTCAAGTCATAAAGTGACCCGTGATGCTTAGAGTTTCTTCTATAAAAATATGCCTTCAAGGGCTAGTTCTAGATAGCCTCGTTTTTTTTAATTCTACACCTGCCCATGCTCTTTTGTATGTCAGCAGTTGAGTCTGTTGACCCAGTGATCATCCCAACTTCTCGAGACGGCACTGAGGCAGCGGCCACGATAGTGGTGGTGATGAACTTATTATTTCATTTCCATACTACGTACTACAATCGATTTATTTCTTCTTCTAGCAGCCACCTGTCGCCGTTGATCTTTATCACTGCTGCTACAAGATCCTACGTATAGGCGGCATACCGAGAGAGCGGCAGCTAGCTGAAACCAAAAGCAGTAAGTAATCCACGCATGCGCATGCTTCTCGCGCTTACGGCCTATAGCTTGTGCCTGACGATCTCCTCCTTCATGGCCAGGCACAGGGCGCCCAGGTAGCCGCCGTCCTCCACCTTCACGCCCGGCATCGCCACCGCCCGGCTGCCCACGAACCCGTCCTCCCCGACGTGGACCCTGCCGAACTTCACCTTCCCGGCCTCGCCCTCGTACACGTGCCCGAACAGCAGCGCGTTGTGGCCCACGCTCGCGCCCCGCTCCAGGTGCACCATCTCCGGGTTCAGCAGCGCGCCCATCGAGTCCACGTACACCCCATCCGCCACGGCCACCGAGGAACCCATCGTCCGCGTCCACGCCGCGAACAGCACCGACCCGCACGTCAGCTCCGCGAAGTACTCCGCCGTCGCCGTCCGTATGGCCTGCCAGACCGTGTCCAGGAACACCTGCGGCGCCCAGATGTGCACCGCGTCGCCCTCGCCCCTCACGCCGACCAGGACCCACTTTGCCGCGGCGCATGTCGCCATGGCGGCCAACCCCGACACCGCCCAGAAGACCGGCAGCAGCCAGTATAGCTGCGTGCCGGTGGCCCCGGCGACGGCAAGGAGGCCCCGGAATGGGAGGAAGATGACCAGGCCCAGGACGAAGTATGGCACCAGCGTTTGCAGCAGCGGCTGGCACAGCGTGGCCCAGAGCGCCTTGTACCATGTCCTAGCCAGGGTCACCTTGGTCTCGCTGGCATTGGCGGTGTCGGATCTTGTGTGCATGGCGGCGGCCACTGGGCACCCCGACAGGTTGATCTTGGTGTCGGACTGCTCCAGGAACGCCGCCCATGACGCGGGCAGTGGCTCGCCGTTCCGCAGGCGTTGGCATATCTCGTAAATCAGCGAGCGCCCGTGGTCGATGGACGCGCTCTGCTTGCAGGACGACGCCGGGATGACGTCCACCTCTTGGCACCGGAGGAAGGGGTTGAACTCGAGCATCTCCGTCTCCTCTGCTGGGAGATTTTTGTCGATGCTTATCTCTCCGATGTCAATGTACGGGAACTCCTCCTCGTCCCATGGCCGCGTGCAGTCAAGGGCGACATCACAGGTGGCGTCGTCGGAGGGGACCTCCCTGAGTTGCAGTTGGAAGACGTAGCGCACCCCGTCTGGAACTTCCACCCTCCGATGGAAGTCGTCGGCGAGGAAGAGTAAAGGGCGTGTGTCACTCTCATCTCTTGGGATTGCACCGGTCTCCGGCGGCAAGATACCCCTTGGCACCACCTGACCGGACTCCTCCGGTATGTCTTGATCAACTGGACGAAGCTTGAATTTTGCATACATCTCCTTCCCTTCGTCGAACCGCAGCAACCGGCATATGTTGGAGTAGTAATGCAGCTCGGTGTACGAGTTGGTGTCCCGCAGGGAGCCCCAGACAGCATCCCGGACGTGTGGAGCACGCTTGACATGCTCTTCCCTCGCTGGCAAGCCACAAACCAGCCAAGTGGCGAAGTCGGCGATTGTGCGTGCATAAAATGCTTTGCCACTCTTCAAAGTAAGGTCCAGAAGAGGCACCTCGCCATCGTCGGAGAGAATGCGCACTGCTGCACCACGCGCGTCGAGCCTGGCATCATCATCTGCACTGAGGCTATTACTGTGTCGAACGATTACTGGAAAAGACTTGCCGGCGCCAAATATCTTGTGCTTGAGCAAAGATGGAATGTCCTCGTACATCTTCAGGACCCCCCGCCCGCTTACGCCAATGCGGTGGAAGTACCTTGACTTGACGTTCATGGTGGTGATTGCCAAGTTCGCCGAGAGGTTCCCGACGATCTTCTTGTACATTGGGTCCATCATTTCAATCCTCTCATCTTCTGCAAGCAAGGTGTTCTTCACCATGGTCAGAGATTGTGCCCCAACATAGATACCGCCTCGCTGGAGAAGAGAATGTTCTGGTGCCACAGAAAGTGCTCCAAGGATGACATTCCCTTGGAGGACTGAGCCAGGGAGGAGCAAGCTGCCACTACCAATGATGGTGTTCTCCTGGATCTTTATCTCCGCACCAGTAAACCCCTTACTGGAGTAGAACCCTGGAACAATGTGGCAGAAATCACCTAGATGGACCCCATCACCGATATTGATCAGTTCAGGATTCGCCACTGGATCAATGGACCGGATAGAGCAATGCCTGCCAATCTTTGCACCAAGAAGCCTCAAGTACATGCAGAATGCTTCAGTTCCAGATAACATCTTTGCAAATCTGAGGTGCACAGCGATGTTTATACGCCGCTGGATCAAGCTTGTCATGTGGTTTTGCTTGGTTCCCGGCCTTGTGGCAAGGGCTGTGTTGACCACACTTGTAAGAAGACTGAGGATGACACCGTAGCTCAAGTAGGCGAAGGCGATGGAGAGAGCAAATGTCAATGCGCTTGTGGGCGTCTCCCGCACAATCACAGGGTAAGCAGCGAGGGCAGCTGGTAACCAGTGGAACGCGCCCGCAATGCATGCAAAAGAGAAGTGCTGAGGTGAAGCCTCAGTGCCAGAGAAGTGAATGTACAACGTGTAGACGGTTGCACTTGATAGAGCACCTAGCACCGCAACCGCATAGATGCAAACCAGGTGTTCAAGAAGCATGTTTGCTTTCCCTGTTTCTTCCTGCACGAAATGGAGACAGTCACATAACAGCTCAATTACATGAACTTGTATTTGCCCACTAACGTATGCCTTTAGCTGTATCACCTAGCTAAAACTTGCAGAGAAGCATTTCTGGACCTATGTCCAGTGGCTCTTACAGTCTATTCCACTTGATCATTTTGTTTAAAGAGATTTAAATATATATTGTCAGGTTTAAAAGATAAGTCCATAGAAAATGAGTATGGCTAGCACCGGGGAACAAGAAATAGATTGAATTGTATGAATGGCTAAGCAAGAGCCATTGAATTATAAGTACTATATCATCCCCTTGGTGTATACCCTGTATTATTAGCAAAAGTCCCAAAATTGCATCCAACGGTCCCGACCATTGGTTCCGCTGCTCATAGGTTCAGTGAAACATTTATGTCCCTACTCATGTGTCAGCCACTAATTTGATATTACCTCTACCAAATAAACAATAGTACTTCCATTCGGATAATATCCTAGAAAGTGTAAAGTCAAACTTCACTAAATTTGACTATTAATTCATAAAATCCATTGAATTGGTCAAGTGAGCATATAATAAAACTTGATTATCATAAATAAATACTTCACAATTTCATAAATGTTCACTAACATATCCACATAAAAATTAGCGGCCAAAGCATCATATTGAAGAGTCTACATCCATGTCCAAGATGTCATCTATTTACGAACGGAGGGAGTATAACTAAGGGTAGGCGACTTCATGATGGTATAATGTAGAGTAAGAACACCGGTGAAGCATGAGGAGCCAATTTGTCATCTAGTTACTAAGAATTTTAGCAATGTATGAAATACAGATATTCCAATTACCTTCATGTATGCAGAAGTTCTCTTGTTCTGATACACTGATTTCCCTGGCTCAGTTTTTTGCAGTGGTGGGACCATAGCACCATCATCCACAACGGTGCCCTTTTGAAGCACCGCATAAGGACCAATGGAGGCCTCACGACCGATTCTGACACGCCTAAAACTCAGCACTTCATTACGGACTTCATGCCCCTGGATGAGAACACCTTCTGCAATCACTGCACCATTTGCAACCACTAACAAGGATGGGTCAGTGATGTCTACTGTGTCAATAACAACAGATGACCCAATTCGAGCCCCTTGCATCTTGAACCAATAATTCAAGAAGATTGTTCCCTTTAGATGCACAGCTAGCATCTTTGCAGCAAACCCTTGAGCCTTGTTCAGTGCCCACCATTTAACAAAGTCAACTGACCATATCGAAACATCAGGGGTCAGACCATAATTTGGCTGAAGGAGTGACTTCCCCAAGATAGACAATGATAAGGAGGTGAGCAAGACATAACAAATCCAAGCAATAGGTGCCATGACCAACGAACCAAGATAGGTCATCACTGATGCTTCAACCAGACTGACCGGGTAGAGCACGCTCATGTATGCCAAACTTGCAAGGTATGCTGGAAGTAGCAACATGAAACACACATAGGTAAGGGCCAGGAGTTGGAGAATCCCAGTAGCAAGCACACTGAAATCTGCACTGACATCTACCAAACTCTCATCCTCAGTAGAGCAAGATACATCAGATGGCAAAAGTGGTTGTGACTTGGGCAACAACTTCTCCAAAAAGCTAGCAAGCTCAGAAATACAGCTTGCTGCAAAGATGTCAATCGCTCCAACAGGAGTACCAAGAAAATCTGAGAGCTTCTGTGCTGCTCGGACCACAGCAATTGAATCAAAACCATATGAAGGTAGGCTGCCTGTTGGAGAAATTTTATCCTTTGGAATACCTGATTGATCTGATACTATCTGTGTCAGAAACTCAATGATCTCCCTCGAGCTTTTCCCCTGGCTGTTGGGATGATGTGTCAACTTTGGTTGTGACTTACTCAACAAATTCTCCAAGAAGCTAGCAAGCTCAGAAATGCAGCTTGCAGCAAAGATATCAATGGCTCCAACAGGAATACCGAGAAAATCTGAGAGCTTCTGAGCTGCTCGAACCACTGCAATCGAATCAAAGCCATAAGAAGGTAGGCTTCCTGTTGGAGAAATTTTGTCCTTTGGAATACCTGATTGATCTGATACTAACTGTGTCAGAAACTCAGTTATCTGCTTGGAGTTTTTCACTTTGCTTTCTGACTGGGGATGGATGGTGGGATCAACAGTCTGCTTCAAGAATGACCTCCTTCTCTCCATGCCGGTTCCTGTTGTGAGAGACCGGAATAGACTCCTCCTAGATGGACGATTACCATTAGCCAAACTAAGACTGTTGTCAACAAACTGCTTCATGCATTCAAATCTCCGTATCTTCCCAGATGTTGTCTTGGATATGGTTCTAGGCTTGATAAGCTTGACCGATGCAACAGTTACACCATGCTCCTCCGCCACACGTGTTTTGATGTTGTCAATGATTTCTTCAGAGATTGTCTTACCCTCCCTAACCTCTGCAATCACGACAAGTCCAACCTGATCAGAAGAATCAGGAATTGAGATGCCTTTCTGAGTCAGAACTTCCTCTGAGACACCAACAACAGCACAACATCCTGGTCGGAGGACATCGGAAGAATTTTCCACCGTCTTCTCTACATCTGCAGAATAAATATTTCTGCCAGCAACAATGATTAGATCTTTGATCCTTCCAGTAATAAAAAGTTTGCTGTCAATGATCCGCCCTAAATCACCGGTTCTTGTGAACTTCTTGTTGGGGTGGTTCTTGAGCTGATTGCAGAAAGTTTTCTGGCTCATTTCCTGGTTGCCCCAATAACCAACTCCAGAACTAGGACTGCTGATCCATATCTCACCCTCAGTACCATCTTGATGCTCAGTCAAAGAGTCTGCGTCAACAATTCTGATGTCAATATCTGGATCATCTTGCTCAATATACCCACAACAAATTCTTCCTTGCATATCTATGAAGACCGGCTTACATTCACCAAAGGCACAACAAACATAGACACAGTTCTCAGCCAGCCCATATCCAGGTGCAAGAACGCCTTCAGAAAGGCCCAAAGGTTGAGTCAACTCTATGAACCTTCTGACAGTTTTTTGCCTTACTGGTTCTGCTGCAATCATGAGGAAGATCATTGAAGAGAGGTCATATACTTTGCTCTTCTCGGCTTCAAGCCTTCTTATCACGAGTTCAAATGCAAAGTTTGGACCTGCACTATGGGTTCCATGGTAGTCACTGATTGTTTGCAGCCACAGGAGGGGGTTCCTGATGAATGTCATCGGCGAGAATAGAATGGAAGTTCCTCCACTTACAAGAGCAGTGAAAATACCCCCTATTAGTCCCATGTCATGGTACTGTGGAAGCCAACTGATAAGGACGGTTTTTGAGGTACTTTGATACCGCTTCTTCATCATCTTCACATTGTGGATTAGTCCTCCATGTGTTATCATCACCCCCTTGGCATCGCCAGTGGAACCCGAAGTGAACTGCAGAAAGCACAAGTCACTTGGCTGGGGCTTGGTCATCATAGATAAAGCATTGTCTGAGTTGAAGGTGTCTGGACTTCGCCGGTAGTTCTTGATCCATGACTCGGTGTGAATCCACGGGAGGTCAGGCCACTGCGCAGAGCATTTCTGATTCTTTGCTAGAGTGACAATGTTCTTGACATAACCTGCACGTACGGCAGCATGGTACGAAGAAGTTGACAGAATTGCCACAGCGCTGCACACTTTAGAGACGTTCTCAACTTTGAGAAGTGCTTGCCCACCCATTTGCATTGGATCAGGGGGAATAACTGGGACTGGTATAACTCCTGCTCTAATGCACCCAAAGAATGCATCAATAAACTCCAGACCTGGGAGGTGAATAAGGATAACTCTGTCACCAGGCTTGATAATAGGCTTCATGCTTGTCAATAGTTTGTGTGCAATGTGAGATGCATTCTCATGAAGTTCCTGGTAGGTTCTTCGGTTCATGATTTTTCCTTCTTCATTAATCCAAGTATAGATGACATTTTCCTTGGTGACCCTGTGAGTTCCCCAATATTGCAAGTATCCATCCAGGGATGGAAGGTCGGGAAATTCAACACCTTCAAGCTCACCAAGATCTCTAGGAGGTGAAGGGTTGCTGTTGCGGGACAGAGAAAATAGTCTCTGTGTAAACAAGAATTGAAAAGCATAAGCACGATTCGTCTCATATATGCAATTCTTCTCATATATATCATGACAATATTTTCTAACTCACCTTGACATAAGGAGTTACGGTTTGCTCAACATCGATGGCAAAGTGTTTACAAACAGCCGCAATGGAGTATGAAGCATTTCTTTCGGTAAGCTCAAATGCTAGCAGACCTCCGACATAGTAAGTGTTCTGAAAGCCTTGCAACTCAGATTCAAGCCTCTCATAGAATCCATCTTTCATGTCTGCAATAGAATAAATTATCACAGTCGGAATATGGAAAAGGTAAATAGAAGACTTGGCCATCGGTGACATTGCTATTATGCTATACCTTCACTGTTAACATGAGGGAAATACTTGAATCGACGCTGCAAAAGCACATTCTGAGCAGTGCCTCCCATAGAACTCACGATGTCCGTCACACATTTAGCCACATATGAACCGTTGATGTCTGCTGAATTCCCATAAGACCAGAACAAGAAAATGTCCGTGCCATCAAAGAACTTTTGCATTGCCACTGGATGCCCTATTGTTGCTGGATCCTCCATGAATTCTCCAAAGTAGTAAAATCCCTTTGGCATGTGCTCAAATCCATTGATCTTAACAACAGTAGTATAGTAGTCCACTGTCTGTACCTTACTGAATAGTTCTCTCTCGAGATCATTCAGTTCCACCACTTCACTTTCTCCATCTGAACAAAAGAGCATACAAACTAATCAGACAGCTGAAACGCAGACTTCAAACAAAGTTGAAAATAAATCACGCTTACCAGTGAGACTAGAAGATCGATATGTATTGCCATTTTTAAAAGCAAGAGCACCTGAGAATATAATTTTGTCAAACTCCATAACTTGTTTGTCACCATTGTCCTTCTTAATGGTTACACTTGCACCATCGCTGCTGCGCCTGACTCTCAAAACCTCCGTGCCACAAAGAACTTCAAATGGTAATGACTGACTAAGTTTCTCCCACATGTTCATGTAGCCATGCTTGAAACGTCGGATTTTGCCAGCCATAGAGGTTCTAGTGAATTCTTGAATGAAAGCATAGGGCATGTCTTGAACAAAACCATAGCCAGAAGCCGTGTATCCATATGCTACAGATTTCGGAACTGAATTTATCCCATGCTGCCTCAAAAACTGAGGAGTTGGGTCAGAAGCCAATCCACTGAGAGCATGGATGCCCACTCGGCCTGAATTATTTGCTTCATCCTATAAGAATTACCAAAAGGCATACATGTAAACAATAGAGTGGGTGTCATAAAGGTAAAACTAGACCCACATATTCATAACTTCTTAACTGAACTTAATCTATAACTTTATACTTAGTTATTTGTAATCACACTTTACACAAAGAGCTGACCTGTAGTTTTAGCGTCAGAGATACCATGGATACATAGTCCTCAGCTACTTCAAGATCTCGAATATTTCCAGTTTGGCTGTCGATCAGAGCAAGCTTGTGTGAATCCATCTCCTCGAATTCAGCTCCTACCTCTTTTGCCAGGTGAGTTATAGCAGGCGCACTGTTTGCTGCTATAACTTGTCCTCCCAAGTCATATGTTCTTCCTGAATACAGTTGTCACTGATAACTACAACAGTGCAGAAAATGGTAACTAAATAGGAGTGCAGTCAGTAAGTAACTCACCTTCTATGTCAATGGACTCGCACATCCCTGAAACAGTCTTGCATTTCTCAAACACGGTTACATTGCAGTACCCAAGTTTAGCTAGTGCGTAGGCTGCTGATAAGCCACTTGGCCCTGCTCCCACTATGCCAATTCTAGTGTCTATTGGCAAACTTGGATGCAACTTAGAGAATTTATCATCTATTGATTTCTTTGGGTCCATTTTCGAACAGCTGTGGCCCTTGACAAATCAACCTGTCAAATTTGTATAAATAGTCGTGACATTAACATCTTGAACATTATTTTTTTATATAAAAGCATATGTACAGATAGGCAAAATATCTTGTGGGCATGCTGACTTGCATTCCCTTTAACAAATTAACACTTGAACATATAACTTCAGGTATGTCAGCCTCCATCTTAGTTAACATAGCAACTAGTCCACAGAAAATTGTAAAGTTGCTTCCTCATCTGAAATGTCAATCATATACATTGCAAGGAATGTATATAGCTATTTTAAATACTGGCTGAAATGCATATACCTATTTAAAATACTAGCTTGATGACCATCAAGGAATGACTAATTAATGATTATCAAGTGGTTGTAACCTCAATTCATATGGCATGGTGATTAGGAAACATGATTTATTTTTTTACTGGAGCATATAAGAAAACTTCGAAATGGCCATAAGAACCAGAAAAATAATACTACTGTAATAACATAGGAGAAGCTGTCTAAAAATAGGTTTGCTCACTAGGACAAGATAGGAATATGATAACATATGTTCACTCTCCGAAAATCAGTTTGATAAGCATGTGTATACAATATGCGCGACAATACAAAATAAACAAAATCATGACGATATTCCTGCTGAAGATTTTACTCGTCTTCGTCGGAAAACTCCGGCCAGAACCTAACAGTACTTGATCCGACAATCTTAAATTCTCAAATAACCTAACAGTACTTGATCCGACAACCTTAAATTCTCAATAAACCAAATCATGATGTTCATTGGCAGAGTTTCAACCACTGATGATGATGCTATTCTTCATGAATGTTTTACTCATCTTCGACAGAAAACTCTGGCCAGAACCTAACTGTACTGGATCCAAGAACCTTAAATTTCTCAAGAAATCAAAGAAAAAATGGCTTGGTTCTTACGTAACTGGAATCGGAGGCATAGGTAGCAGCGAAGTAAATGCACTGATCAAATGCAAAAAGATAGGCAACAATAAGGAAGAAGGGAGGAGCAGAGGAAGGTGCAGCATACATGTCAGGCACGCAGCACTTGCACACTGCATTACCATGGCATTGCATCGACGAACTAAACAACCCTGAACCCTCCTCCATAAACCCAAATAAGTAAAAAAAGAAAAACCACCTCACAAAGACATGCTTATTTACTGAAGGATTTACTGAAGAAATGTAAATGAGGAATGGTACTCACTGCCTCGGATCACATGTCCAGGCCCAGAACACAACCAACTACGCAGGCAGGCACAGGCTAGCAGCACGATGCGGAGGCAAATATGACTGGCAGGAATGGAGCAGGCAGAGACAGGGTCGTCGTTCAAGGTGGAGGGGGGGGAGTTACCTCTCTGGTGGTCGGGCGGGCGTCCGGGGTGCAGGAACCGGCGGCGTGGCGCCAAATGGCAGCTCCTCTCGCAGGCGCGGGCTCCCTCCGGGTGGGGGTGTGCCATTGGCGCCGTGACGCCTTAAATACTGCCCATATTCCGCGCCGCGGCCAAGGGCGTGGCGACAAACCGGAGGGCGGAAGCGCTGGGTCTCGGCGACGGCGACCCCGCGGAGGGAGGGACGGGGGTTTGGTTGGTGTTTTGTTACCGCCGCCTAGGAAATGGGCGCGCATATTCTTCTCCGTATCCGTATGCCCCGGAAATTACCGGCGCGGTGACGCTGGGGCGGGGTTGGTGTCTCCGCCGGCGGGCGCAGCCCGCCCGTAGGTTTTCGAGGAGGACAGGGAAGGGGCACGGTAAAAAAAAAAGGTTCTCGTTCTGATCCTCAACCGGGCAAGGGAAAAGAGACATCTCTTGTACGTACACGGTAATTTTGACACCACGCAAAATTTTGACGCCGTCCACATTTTGTAGTGCCGACCCTACGTAGGAGTACTATACACAACCAGTCCAGCACGCCAACTCGGTCGCCAAGTCGGAGCCGGCGTGCCACGTCAGATGCAACCACGTGTCAAGCTTCTGCTTCGCCAAGGCCAGTGGGGCCCAGTGTCCGGGACTGCATGTGCGTCGGCCACGACGTCGTCAACCATGCAGTAGCACTACTCTTTTTTTTATGATGATGGTGATGATTAGGATGCAGTGGTGCTTACTATTCTTC
The DNA here is from genome assembly GCF_018294505.1 of Triticum aestivum. Lineage (NCBI taxonomy): Eukaryota > Viridiplantae > Streptophyta > Magnoliopsida > Poales > Poaceae > Triticum > Triticum aestivum. The sequence continues at coordinate 574,582,539 of NC_057797.1, forward strand.
TCGCGCGGGGCGATCACGTACCGGTAACTAAAATGCACGGACACGGAGCTTAGGGCATGTACAATGATTGGTAAAATAGTTTTATCTTAAGTTTTATATATAATTTAGAGATGACAAAAAAATATCTATAATAGAACATTTTTTAGCTTTTATCTTCAATAACTAGTCATTCCTAAAAACGTGGTGAGATATGTTGTGTTAAGAGATTATTTTTTGTCTTACGAATTCTCTCTCCTCCACCTCATCATTTATTCTATATGACACTTTTAATATAGTATCATTGTACGTACCTTTATTCACGTAGAATTGCCAGTTCCAACAGGTAAAACGCAACTTGAGTTTAATCCAACCCGGACTGGTGCTTTCAAGTAGTAGAGCATAGAAACTTCATGTCGGACACAAGGCAGACATGCAGCCGGCACATTTGGAGAAATGGTGCAATTTTTTGACTGTCTGATACTAGTAATATATATAGGCCTTATTTTCCCCTAAAAAATATAGGCATTATTTTCTTGACACACCGTGGCCTTCTCAAGTTGTCATGTGCTAAAAAGAACTGTATTATATCAACTAAAAAAGGAACTGTATATCAGATCGACGTTGCTTCAGTTGATATAGAAGTATTCTTATTTTAGATTATTTTTTTGGAGGGGTTCTTATTTTAGATGAAACAAGGCAAAATGAGATGGACCGTTATGTTAGTTATAGTGTCACCCGCCAAGGGGCAGAATTATATAACTCAAATCAACCACAAATAGTCTTCGCGGAATAAAATAGGGTTCTTGCGTTCATCTCAGCATTTGCCATAAAATACAACAAGTAATATATTAGGGGGAAAACAATAAGTAATATGCAATTTTTCTTTGCGGGATATGATATGAACGTTACTAACAAAGAAAATTACATTACACTACAAAACGGTTAACAGTGCACTAAATAGCTGTTGACGTAAAATCAGGCGTAGCACATGACATGTTAAAACCAAAGAAACAGAACGGCAAAAAATATATTATACAGTATGTATTACATACCCCCATACGCATACATGACACGTTTTGTATGTTGCATTTTTTTTCATGAAATCACTTAGAGACAAATTGAACGGAGAGGATCTCAACTCCTAGAACTTCAAATATAATAACAAGGTAAGATAGGTCGATGACCTCGATGATTTCCTCATTCTTTAACTGTATGGGAATGATGACATGTAACGTGGAGTCATGCTTTAGTGCATTCGTACATGCTATTGGTTCCTTAATGTCCTTGTGATTCTCAATAAGTATTGTGTTAAGAAAAGTGTTTCTCAATAAATATTTTACTACATACTCCCTTCGTTCCTAAATATAAGTCTTTGAAGAGATTCCAGTATGGACCACATATGGAGTAAAATAAATGAATCTACACTCTAAAATGTATCCATATACATCTGTATGTGATCCATGGAAAAATCGCTACATAGACTTATATTTAGGAACGGAGGGAGTACAAGGCTGTTAGTCCAAGAATATTTTAGTAACTTATTTGTGTTAATAAGTTTTATTTTGAGATTTATGATCCAGGAATCTCAAAATAAAACCTGCCAACACAAATACTACAAAAAAATTCCTTTAATGGCTATATGACAACATAATAAATGACATTATTGTACTTTTAGCTTAGATCGGTGGATAATATAATTCTGGTCCTACCAAGACCCATGTAAATCCATAATGTGATTAAACCTACTAGGAGATCACAGAGAGAGTTGTTTCAGGTCTTGGCGGCTGGTTCCATGATGGTTGGAGTTTGTAACGCCTGATCTCATTATTTTGAACCGTGTTTGAATTCCGTCTTGTGCGATTAGATGTCAACCAACTGTTTTTTTCCTAGAGAGAATTGATCGTCTCCCATCTGTAAAGAGAGTGATTCGACTTTCTTACTAGTCCACATGGTTGTCGTTTCTTCTTTGATTTATTGGTGAACCAAAAGCTTGTTCTCAAAATTGCCTTTGGGCGATGAGAGGAACATGAGACAACAAAACAAAGGACCGGAGGTCTCTAGAAGGAGAACAAATGAGGTAAAAGAAGAAGAAAAATGTGTGTAAATTGATCTAGGGTACCCCAAGAAAATTCAAAGGAAAGATTCATTAATGTTTCCATCAACGATTTGTCGGATATGTATAGGTGACTATTGGAATTTGATCTAAATACTCTCTTCATATCAAATGGTCTAAAACTACCGTTTATAATTAAAGAGGTATGTTTAAACTCCACCCTTGTTTTGTGTCGAAAGTTGTAAATTTTAAAAAATGTGCTTATTTTGGTTGGGAATCCGGCAAAGATATTTCTTCCATTGCTGAAAAAGAATAAATCTTATTAACATTATTTTTAAGATAGGAGACAAACTTTGCAGTCAAAAGGAATAGAGACCTCATGAACAAGATCAACACACTATAGCTAGACAAGTGCCTTGTCCAAACTGAAACCTCTTGGGCAGAAGGATCCAAATCACGGCTACGAACGTGGCATATTCGAGCATGAAGTAGAGCATATCTGATCGAACTGCGTGTGTTGCTGAAAGTGAGATTTGTAAATTAGCGAGGAGGGGATGCAATTAGCAGTTGGAAGCGAGGCAAGGGGCGAGATGCAGGGGGACAAAACTTTTGATCGACGCGGCAGCGAGGAGATATGCTCCCAATATGCGCCCAGGTGCCCCAGGATTTGGCCACTGGGATTACTCTGCCTGGACAGGGACCGTTCGTGTGACACACGGTCTAGACAATGCGCCCTTTGTTGCGGCTCGGCGTACAATATTTGATCGACGATGTATCCAAGGGAATTGGGATGACGCTGCTGTAGGAGCTGTATCATTTATCCAGAGAGTTGGCAACTTTGAGGACTTGTTTTTTTTTCAATTATTTTTTGAAATGCAGGAGGAGGTACGCAGATTTGGCTTCATCATCCATGTCATTGTTTGGAGCCACTTGATTCTTTTAAATCTTATATTATATTAAATCCACTTGATATTTCCTGGTAGGTTGACGGGAAGTAGTCAAACAAACGCGAGCTTCCCAAAAAACATACCACCCTTTACTCCATGTAGGTTTGCAAAGTGTACGGTTCTGATGATCTGCACTCCCATATAGTTGTGCATGTGGTCACCGAGATGAGGAGATCGGAAGTAACACAACCAGAAAACAATGGTGATGGCGTGCGTGCGCGAAGAGGTAGAAGGCAAATGTGACCTGATGGGTTGCGGCTAAGGTCGCCAAACTCCTCTATATAGTCCCTCATAACCCACATATGAGTCGGTAATCACATACCATCCTAAAAAGTTAGGAACGACTATTTTTAAGTTTTAACACATTTATCAAATAATCATAATTAATAAAAAAACTCATTCCTCGATATGAAAGGAATGCGCATACATCACTCCTCTTCTCAAATTCTAAGGAGTAATAACAGAAACATATAAGCTGTCTCAACTCCCCTTCACTCTCCACGTCAGACTAATTTCTCACCGAGTTACAAAGCTAGTTTTGTTAGAACCATGGCGGAACACTAGTGAGTCTGAGAGTTTTTAAAGAATGAAATGGTTATTAAGCACAAGGCCCATACCTTCAACATAGGTTAGTCGTATACCACCATAGAGCAACTCTAGCAAAATAATCAAAATCTCAACTTTCGTATTATCTGACCCATATAATTTATAAAGACTGAAACGTGTGACATTTATAAAGACTGAAACGTGTGACATCAAACTCAAAATCACTATAAGCCAGCCTCCAAAATTTTCTAACATGTGAGCAGCTTGTCATTTGCTGACTCTTCTTTCTCAAATCCACACCCACACTTGGTTCATCCACATGTAGACGCCTTTCATACCTACCACATTTTGTCGTCCTTTGCTCTATCCTCGCCGCGCATGGTCTGAGCTCCTCTCTCGTGGCTCTTGCCACCTAATTAAAGAGGCCCCAAGTGCCAATGCCTCCTCCTTCTCTTGCATGGGGCGCATGTAGCTCTACTCTGCAGTGGCCCGTGCCAAGTATCCGATCAACACAACCGAGCACATCGCGGGGTGGGGGGGAAGGGGGATGCTCTTGGAGGCCGCCGGAAAGTACTCCTCCTTTCCTCTTACTGTGCCATTGTAGCCAGTGGGCATATCATGCAACCGTGCATGTGAAGGAGGCGGTGTTGCATCGTCTTCCTCGTGCCTGGGGGAGCCATAGGTCGGGGATCTCTACGAATCAACGATTGTACCACCTGAAAGATCTTTATGGTGCCATCGAGCCGAGTACCTGCAGCCTCCCTTAGATGGAATGTCGATGCCGCGCACTGAGACGCGGATGCTGTCGGTCAACCCTCTATGATGGTGTGAGCTCCCTCTATGACGCGATGGTGTGAGTTCAACGGGCAGCACAACATCGTGTATGGAACTCCCTCCAAAATCCTTATCCATATTTGTAAATATTGAGGTTAGGGAGGCAAATATGGCGTGCGCTTCAAAATTTAGCGATAGTGGCTGCTATGGTCATTCTTTGGACTACATTTTTACCCCTAGCCTCCATATTCTTGGCAATTATTATGGGGTGAGGGGGTATATGGCTATTCCATTGATTTTCTCTTAGTTAGCCTAGTTTGAAGCGATGCAAATGCTATATGCCGGTGCTCACGTGCGCCCCTACATGGGTCGCGCCCAATATTGGGGAGCCTAGTGATTTTTGTCTTTTCCGGTATTTATATCCGACTTTCGTTTGATCTCTTGGTTCTCTTTATTTATCTTGGTTTCTTTTCTGGATTTCTATTTTACATATAGGTTTTTTCTTCAATTTCCTTTTTTCCTTTTCCCTTTTGCTTTTTCTTCTTTACCTTTTTTAGTTTTCTTTTCCTTCCTTTTTATTTTTCATTTTTTATGAAATACTATCAAAATATTTAAACAACTTTTGGGAAAAAACCCGAACATTTTCATAAAAAGTACACTAACATATTTTAAAAGATTTATAGATTTAAAAAAAAATCATGTACACTTTAAAATTTCATAAATATTTTTTTCCACATGTGTGCATATTGTTTAAACCACGTGATCATCTTATATAATGGGCGATATATTTTTTAAAGTGTGAACACTTCTTAACAACAACAACAACAACAACAACAACAACAACAACAACAACAACAACAAAAACCCTTTACTCCCAAACAAGTTGGGATAGGCTAGAGGTGAAACTCATAAGATCTCGCGACCAACTCATGGCTCTGGCACATGGATAGCAAGCTTCCACGCACCCCTGTTCATAGCTAGTTCTTTGGTGATACTCTAATCCTTCTGGTCTCTCTTAACGGACTCCTCCCATGTCAAATTCGGTCTACGCCGACCTCTCTTGACATTCTCCGCACACTTTAGCCGTCTGCTAAGCACTGAAGCTTCTGAATGCATGCGCTGAATATGCCCAAACCATCTCAGACGATGTTGGACAAGCTTCTCTTCAATTGGTGCTACCCCAACTCTATCTCGTATATCATCATTTCGGAGTCTATCCTTCCTCATGTGGCCACACGTCCATCTCAACATACGCATCTCCGCCATACCTAACTGTTGGACATGTCGCCTTTTAGTCGGCCAACACTCAGCGCCATACAATATTACGGGTCGAACATTGCGGGTTGAACACTTCTTAATAATTGCATGAATATTTTAAAAATAGAAGAGCACTATTTATAAAATATGTCATATTTTAGAGTAGTTGTTTTTCTATAAATATTTGATCATTTTAAAATTAAATATTTATTTTCAAACCGTGAACACTTCTTAAATTACACGAACATTTTTTAACATATTTGATGTTTAGAATTATATGAATTTTCCTTATAAATTGTGTAAACAATGTTTAAATTACATGAAAACAATTTAGATACTCCCTCCGTCCGGAAATACTTGTCATCAAAAAGAATAAAAGGAGATGTATCTAGATGTATTTTAGTTTTAGATACATCCCTTTTTGTCCATTTTGATGACAAGTATTTTCGGACGGAGGAAGTACTATACATCATGCATTTTTTATATTTTGGAGTGGAATATATATCATGCAAGTGTGCGAGGTTGTTTTCGGCCCTTTTTAATTTTCCTTTGCCTGCATCTGCTGCAACCTGCAAGCCCAGAACGATCGGGATACATCAGGCAGGCCCATATCGGTACCACATCACTCGAAAAAAAAAACTGATACAGAACGTTTGCAGATAGCCACTAATTTTTCCAATTATGTATAGAAAGAACTGGATTTCAGTGAAGGAATCCTTGGGGTACAGTTTACAGAACGAAACACAGATAAACGACCTACTCCATTCTTCTGGCTGGTTGCTACTCTCTCCGATTCATATTACTTGTTGCTGCTTTAGCTTTAGGAGTAGTAAATAATTTTATGAGCTCATCCCTTCAGGAACCTCTTGAACCAGCCGGCGGAGCGCTTGGGGTACCGCTTTCGCCCATCACCGTAGTCCACGAAGTGTAACCCAAAGCGCACCGTGTACCCGGTCGCCCACTCAAAGTTGTCCAGCAGCGATCACGCGAAGTACCCCTTCACATTTGCCCCGTCCCTGACAAACGTAAGCAATTAATCCACTGTCAGATAAGTATAAGATTTCAAGGTTGTTGACAGAGTTGGAGTTGTCCGACCTGATCGCACTCAACAAGGCAACAAGGTGCATGTGGTGGTACTCTATCCTCGCATCGTCCTTCAGTGCTTCCGCAAGTGGTAGGCTCGTGTTGGTGGTGGTTTCACCGAGGCCTAGATCGCAGAGGCAAATAGTTCTGTAAGTTTAAGTTTCAGTATGTTTATGTTTCTATGAGAGGGAATATGCTCACCATTTTCGGTGATGTAGATTGTAGGATTGCCATACTTCTCCTTGACATAAAGCAACAGATGACGTAACCCTTGAGGGTAGACGTAGAGCCAAGGTAAACCAGTCTATATGCATGATATTTACGGAACCGAATCAGCACACATGAAAAATGTGGAAACAATTATGGAATATTTGTTTCTATGTATGGAAGAGGCAAATTACCTCAGGACCTATGGGGGCACCATTTCGAACACCTAACATAATTGGAAAAATTAGTACATATAGTAGAGATGGTAAGCTGCAAATATTTGTACTTTGAAATATTTAATCCTAAAGGAAAATGATTGATCCAAGACTCACCGGTAAGATTAGCTCGGGCATCTGTATTGTAGCTCTTCAGGCCATTTGATGGTGGAAGGTTATCAGCATAGTTTGCAGTGTAGTAGTTGATACCAATGAAGTCGAATGCACCCTTGACCAATTTAGATTGTTGTTTGGTGAACCGCGGCAAGAGATCTCTGACAATTCTTCTCATGCTCAATGGGTAGTCTCCTCTGGTTAGGGGGTCCATAAACCTGCAGGCACTCCTGGCCAGTAAGATCATTTCCATCTAGACCATGACAACCAGAAAATGCGTGGATCACAGAACTTACCATCCAAGCATGAAGTCTGTAGCACGCTTTGCTGCATCACTGTCGGAGGCTGAACGGGAGAAAGGAACAAACCAGGCTGAGACTAAAGTTATCCCAATCTTCCCCTTCTGAACGACCTGCGTTTGAATCAGTCATCGGATCGTTCATGCACAAATAATACTGAAGGGCTTTCGTTAATCACCTTATATTTCTTTCTGTATAATTTGACGGCCGCCGCATGGGCGAGTAGCTGATGGTGGGATACTGTGTAAGGCTCACTTGCTGAATCTCCAGCGCTGCATTTCCCCATCTCCCAGGGCGAGCACCTACCTGGCGCAAGCACGCCCATTGCATAGCCCGCAACGCTCACGGCCCAGGGCTCATTGAATGTGATCCAGTGCTTCACTCGGTCCCCGAACTCCCTGAAGCAGACTTCAGCGTAATCCTTATAGTCGTTTCTGCACCAGCGGAAGTACAGTTCAATTATCTTTACACGCTATCGTGCGGTTGTACAAACAATATTAGAGAGAGAGTGTATCGCTAGTTCGATGCCTCTGTTGTGATAGTAATAAACATACACCCCAGTTTATAAAAAGTACATGCCATTTCATGTATGCACATGTGGTAAGTCATCTCAAATTAACAAAAAAAGAAGACAATATTCAGAGATATCAACGTCTCCTTGTTGAAATGAACATCCATTTAACTTCAGTAAGTGATAAAATATCATGGAAGGATCTATTCATGAATCATGAACATCTATTCAACTTCAGTTTTGCATGCATTACTTTCAACAACAACATTAAATTATGTAGAGAAGAGGGCCCCTTTGTTATTGCTGACTTCTTTTGATGTTCTTATTTGACCTTTTCATTTTCCCTGCCGACTTGACTTGTTGTCACGTCATAGCATTTTGTACAGCAAATGCTATTATCCCAACACATATCCCACTAGCGTTTTCCATTTTTACGATGCTTTTTTAGCATTTACATGATATTAGGGTTAAGAAACCCTCCGTATTTATCTTCTAATGCCTGGGGTGAATCCCAGTGAAAAAGGGTCACAAATGGCTGCACCCCTGCAAAAGTAGAGATTTCTGATCTTAAGAATCATCCAGTGAAATAGAGAACAAATAGTATGATGCTGTCTGCAGCATTCAGGATGAGACCATTGCGTAATAAATCTTAAATAAATAATCAATGCTAGATACATCTACCTCTTGATAATAGCTCATTAATCAAGTTGTTGTAATACTCAATGCCTTCTCTGTTGACTCCACCTCTCAGAGTCCCATCTGGCATGCATTCATAAGGCCCATGTGAACATTTTTGTCAACTTACATATGGATGATATGCAGGATAAAAGAAGGAGCAGAACATATGAGGACGGAAACATATATTTGGTCATACCTGGAAGAATCCTTGTCCATGATATGGAGAACCTGTATGCATCCATTCCCATATCCTTCATGAGGCGCACATCTTCCTACGGTTTTTGCAAAGTTGATATCAGTATTACCTAGCTGTTTCTTTTTTCTGAATTAGATTTAAAATTCTAAAATCTTTTCATGAGTGCCATCTTGATCTATATATTTGAGCATATAATCTATGAAATGCTAAGAATCCAGGAAAAATGCAGGATAGCTAATTTAAACTATCAGTAACTATATCCTTACCTTGTAAAAATGGTAGGAATCCACTGCAACATCCCCGTTGCTTCCGTCAACAATTTTGGCTGCAAAAAATCATTCTGAATTTTATTGAAAAAGTCTCTTCTGCTCATTGATATTCTTGTTGTTGAAAGGAAAATCGTGATTTAACTTCAGACTTACATGCACTACTTTACCAATAATCACCCCCATTGACCCGATGGATAGAAATGTGTTTTCCGCAAAAAAAAAAAGATCGATAAAAATGCTTAGTTGCCTTGAAACTTACAATTATTGACATGAAAAGTGTGCTTATATATATTCAGACTCGTTAGGCGACTTGGTTGGCGAACCCTAGCCGCCACTCTCCGAGCTCCTTCCTTCGTCTTTCTCCCTCGCTGCCGCCGGTCAAAGCCCAATCGGTAGATAGTGACGGCGGGGTCTTCCTCCTCGTGCCCGGCCGGCTTGGGTAGGTGGGTGCGGCCATGGCAGCGGCCCGAGTTGGTGGCGGCGCAGTGCACTGCTCGTCGAAAGCGTAAGTGGTAGGGGCGCGGTGGGCGGCGCTGCCGTGGAAGGTGCTCCCAATCGCCTGGAGGCTTCGGGCCCGTTGTGGCCGTACGTACACCAACGGATCTGCCGCCGCGAGCGGTCCTCGCGTTTGTCGGTCGCTTGACCTGGCGGGATCTATTCTACTCCCTCCCTCTCGGCTGGATTTTGCCCATGCTCGCGGCGTGGGTTGTTCGATCCTGGCCGGCGGTCAGTTCTCTATCTGTACTCTGGATTCAATCGTTTGCCCCGTTCTTTTTTTTTCTTTCTAGAATCCCCCTGTTGTTTTGGTGTTCGACCATTTTTTTAGGGAACGTTGTTGCTTTATTCAAAGTTCAGAGCCCGATCCCAAGCGATTTCTGAGCTAACACACTCGGAAGATACATGGAGCCAGATTTTACACAATTGTTTAATACAACCCTTTCTACCTAGGATATGTGTGATTTTATTAGCCAATCGTCACACCCAAGCAACTCTAAACTTAAGAAAAGAGTAAAATAACCATTTAACTTCATCGACTCATTGTCCATTTTATAGAGAAATCCCTTTGCTCATTTTTGATTTTGCTCACCACCACTCAAGAGTCCGTCTCGAGAATAACCTTTTGGACGTTAAGTTCTTTCGCCAAAATAAGGGCCCGCCGACATGCCATCATTTCCGCCACCTCGGTATCGTGAGTGGAAGGGAAAAAAAATGGCACGTGCCCGCAAGGAAGTTGCCATGGTTGTCCCTAAGGACATCACCTCCCCTCTGTTCAACCATTTTGCTCCGACTTGTTAATGGAAGGTACCAACCTGGCGCCTGACGCGGCATGGCCTCTATCGGCCATTTAAAAGGGTTGTGTCATGCCGGGCCGAAGGCCTGACTTTGAGGATCAGCGTGGCATGCTAATTAAAAGGTACGAGGCCTCCTTATGTGTTCGTACCAAGCGGCGCCCATGCTTGACCACAAGGAACCTAAGGTCTTATACAATGCAAAACGCTTAAGCGAGGTGCTTAGAGAAATAAATCAATCTTTCTTTAAACACCGATGCTTATTTGTATAGGGTGGATACTTAAGGCCCTGTACAACGGTGGGTGCTTAGCTAGATGTCATATTTTGTTTTCTCATATGTGATTCCACCGGTGCTTAAGAAGGAAGGCAGAAGCAAATGTTTGCTTCTGGTGCCAGCCGGTGCTTGGAAGGAATAACTGCTCCCTTCAAGCCTTCATCCATGGGAAAAACAAAGAGAAATAAGACCCCAACCCTTCCAGCTGAGAAACGAATCACTTTTGCATGGCACCTCTACATTGCAAGACGAGACGTAAAGCTACTCTTTTTCCTCAAGCACTTCTGCATAGGCACCCAGTGGCGGAGCCAGAAAAATAGGATGAGGAGGGCCGAGTATTGTTAAACCTTGTTGGGGTGGGCCAATCCATCAAAAACACCCATTTTTAGCAAAAAAATCACTGCTACTATTCATATATTAGGCCTAAATCACAGATGTTAGGGGGGGGGGGGGGGGGGGCAGGGCCCTGGCTGGAACCCCCTGTCTCCGCCACTGTAGGCACCTACCATTGTACAAGGCCTAACAAACTAAGTTATGCTTACCTCGTAAATGTATAGAAGTTTGATGCAGAGTTTGTAGGATGTAATTACTTAATGAATATATGTTCACATTAATTAGTACATATTCCCTCTGTCCTAAAATAAGTATCTCAGCCTTATACTAACTTTAATACACAAAGTTGTGCTAAATTTGAGATATTTATTTTAAGGCAGAGGGAGTATGTTCTTGACAAGGCACCAAGTTACTACTCCCTCCATTCATTTTTATAAGTCATTTCAGACAACTGAAAATATGCTATTTTGCACATTGTCTAAAATGTCTTTAAGGCCTTATAAAAGTGAACAAAGGGAGTAACATTTTTCCACAATAAAAGGGTACAAGTTGCATCGCAAAAAATAAAGATACAAGCTGCATGTGGCAGAAGTATGTATTATATATACATGCCTGGGTGCAGGTGAGTGAAGTTGTCCCAGATGCTTGGTCCCCTGCCCCCCTCCATTGCACCACCCTCATACTGCATGCATGTCATTGTCCAATATATTTGTAATAAGATGATGCCAGTACCAAATGTTTCATAATGTAGATATTGTTATTAGTTAATTGCAAGAGCAGACCAGATCCACAACCGAGATTTCATAATGTACATAGTCAAACTGGCAGATGTAGTTAACTGGCCAATCACTGCTTATGCATACTGTTAATTTTGTTTGGATAGGCTGCCGTTTACTGTTTTTTCTTGCTTGTTCATACTTAATTTTATTATAATGAAATGTAATAACAATTGTTCTATGGTTTGCGGGTAAAAAAAAGACTGCATGTGCAAGAGTGTCCCATGTGCAATTGTGCATTTGCACGATACCAGATCCAGAATAAAATATTTAGATGTAATAACATCTTATATTATGGGATGGCGGAAGTAATTAATTGGCTAATCACTTTGCAGATCGGAATCAAAGATCAAATCATACATGTCGAGTTGAGTATAATTTTCGTCCCTCTTCTTTCTTACAAGCATTCATGATCTCGTTCTATTTGTTCTTACTCCTTCCATGAGTTGTTTTCTAGTTATATTTCTAACTACATTTACTTCTAATATTAAGCAGCAGCCGCTTGCATGCTTGCTACAACCAGCTTCCGTACTCCCTCCTGAATATATTGCTCAAACGGCTTCCGTACTTGTAGCAGCAACCAAGTTGTTCTGAACTGAGAAAAGCAAACCAATAGACGGAAGAAGTTGAAACCTGATAGGACGAGGAGGCCGTTCCGAAGACGAAGCCATTGGGGAAGCTCCCCCGGCTTATCAGCTGCCGTCCGGCGCCATCGTAGGCGCCGGAAGCGACAGCCAGAAGGACAAATGAGAGGAGAAGGCGACCAGGCATCGCCACCAACGCTCTTGCAGCCGTATATGGGGTAGTTGCAGAGGAGGATACCTGTATATATTGCAGTGGTTATGACTGTGCGTCAAAGGGTTACTGTCAAAGTGGACTAGGTATCTAGGCCGGCTGGCCGCTAGAACAAGTTGTTAAGTCTTAATCTATTACTAGCATTGTCCATTGTAGACAGCCATGTTGTCCAAGAGTGTCAACAGCTCCTGAGTTCAAGCTAAGAAATCCTCTTTTTATCCAACACCTGTGCTTAATTTAACCATCTGACAGGGTAACCTCTCATGCACGTCAGGCCCCAGATGCTTGGTCCCCTGCCTCCCTCCATTGCAACCCCCCCCCCCCCCCCCCCCCCCCCCCTCATACTGCATGCATGTAAATGTCGGGCAAATTTGTAATAAGATGATGGCAGAACAAAATAATAATAATAATGTAGATATCATTTATGATTGTAAGGGGAGACCGTAGATAGTTAATTGGCTAATCACTTCTTGGTTCAGAACAAGGATCAACTCATATATGCTGAACTTGAGTATAGTTAATTTCTCCAACTTGTTACCATGCTTGCCTCCTGACGGGACGTCAATAAAAGGCAAATAAAAGAATGTAGGCAGCAGCAAGAGTGGCGCCATAGGCAAGGCGTCTCTTGCTGCTTGATGGATGATCTTCGGTCTCTCGGCCCATCCTCTTGGATTGGATTGTCGTTGTGGGTTGGGAGGTGTCTGATGTCTTGTGTCGAGGTGTTCTTGTCGGGGGTCACTTGGCGTAGGAGCAATGCCGGGGTTTGTGGATTTTGTGTTTTCGAAGAGTCTGACGGTTGCCGCTCGTGCGGTTGTGAGTTTCTTGCCATGTGAGTAGTTAGTCATTGTTCCGTGTGTATTGATTTTCGCCCGATTTTTTATTAATTAACTAGGCGATTATTTTCTTCTTAATTAATTGATGAGGCAAAAAAATTGCCTCCGTTTCAAAAACATTCATGATTCCGGTCCATTTTTCTCACTCCGTCCATCAGTCCATGCATTTCCTAGAACCCACCTTGTTTTAACTTCTGATCATATTCATATGACCCGCAAAAAAAATTCATAAGAGCCGGTGAATGAACATATCACGGAGCATCAGCTTAATTATGCTACTCCCCGCAAAAAAGAAGAAGCTTAGTTATGCTACAGCTTTCACACTAACTAGCTGTGATGAACTAAGAAAGGAAACCGACAACGTCACAACCTACGTGATCCATGAAAGGAATCAATGAAAGGAAAAACGAGTGGAAACCTGATAGGACGAGGAGGCCGTTCCAAAGACGAAGCCCGGCTTATCGGTTGCCGGCCATAGAGACGCAGTCGTCGGCGCTGGAAGCGACAACAAGGAGAAGTGGGAGGACAGCCGCCACCACTGCTCTTGCAGCCACATGGAGTAATGTCAGAGCCTCAGAGGCTATGCTACAGCGTCAAAGGCTTCCCTTGGCACCACCTATATAGGCCTGTGTCTGTACGGAAACCCCCTGCTGCTCACGAACTCATGTTCAGATGTACTCGTGTATGAAGAATGGAAACATAATTTTTTAGCAAAAAAAATCAAAAGAATTCAAACCTTTTTATAAATAATACATTAACAAATTCTCTATGTGCCTGCAAAATTTCATGACCACATGACACCTGGAGCTCGGGACAGAAAAAAAAATAACTGCTCCAGAAAATTTGAACCTTTCTCCAAGCTTCGATTTTCACTTTTTTTTCAAAAGCTCTCATGATGTCATATCGTCATGCAATTTTGCAGGCACATAAAAAACCCGTTTATCTTTCATATAAAATATATATTATTTTTTGCTAGTTCTTTCGAATTTACTTGTTCACACACAGGAACAGCGCATCAGAACAACAACCATCACCGATGAAGAGAAGTGTCGATCGAAAGGATCCAACATGTAGACACAGAAACGCAGACGAGCGAAGACTAGGTCCAAGCAGGCCCGTGGAGACAAACACCGATCAAAGCCCGTAAGGTCCACTAGAGACGCACCTCCACACGCTCTCCGATGACGCTAGTCGCACCGTAGGGACGGGGTTAGGCGGGAAAAATCTTATTCCATCTTAAGGGAGCCGTCGGCGACTCGCCTTCCTAAGTAGGACAGAAACCCTAACCAAAATCAAAATAATACCTAAAAATGAAGCATGAGTCCTCCCGCTGGCAAGGCCCGGGATCAACCGTGCCTCCATGGCCCTAAGAGCCCAGGAGACGAGGCAGATAGGAAACAACACCGACAGAGGGTATGGAAAAACCCTAATCACCTGTGCATCTGGGATCCACGAGATGAAAGGGTACATCACATGCAACATGTAATTTTTTATGTGGTAAGAAAGTAAGAGCAACTCTAGCAGATTCATCATATGCCTGAATCATCATAATAGTCACCTATATGTCGGCCATGGTTGAAAAGGGTGATCTACTACAATCATTATCTTGGCCTCGATCTGCATAATTTTTGGAGCCTGCTTTAAATCTAGCCAACAAGCCTCCATATTTGGAGGCTGGTGTCACTTATATGGAGTGGCCTCCAAACCCAACCACCCATGCCGGAAGGAAGTTTCAGACCATTTCTTCCTCCAGGCCCAGCCTTGTCAGTGGCATAACAATACGTATGACTGCCGCTTCTGCTGCTGCAAATGGCACAATCACTTTTCCACCATGAAGAGCGTCCATTCATGGCTGCCACCGCATTTTCACCCATTTTCCACCCGCGCATGTCAAACCATGCTTCATTTTCATCGGAGCACACCCATTTGCGGGTATATAAACCGGCCCATCCCGAGTGGGGACGCCACTCCTCATGTCCATCTTCTCCCTTCGCCAGCTCCACTCTTGACCCATATTCCCCTGACATCACCGCACTCACCCGCATCAGCCATGTCGAGCCCTCCTAGGGGTCCTTTCCCCAACGAGACCGAAGAGGACCCGCGCTGAGAGAAATTTTGAGGAAAGTGTGTGGCAGATTTTGAGTGGGGCAAGGAGGAAACCCTTTGTAAGGCTGAAACAACCATCAGGCCGAAGCGCCTCCCAGCCACCCACCCCTACCTTGCCTGCATTGTGATCACCGTCTTACAATGGCGGAGCCAGGGGTATTCCCTGGTATTCCATGGAATACCAATGATTTTGGGGCAAAAAAAGTTATATATAGATAGAAACAGCCAAAGCCCACTCCACACATGTCCAGGTCCAGCCCACACAACAACTCAAGGCCTCAAACTGGCCGACTCCAGTCCAGTACGCATCATCTATTCTCCCCTGCTCCCCACGACATAGCTGCCTGCAGGCTACAGCCGGCCGAGGCGGCGGCGGATGGCACCTGTAGGAAAGTGGTGGCGGCGGCGCGGCAAGCAAGCAAGTCCGCGAACTGCCACTCCGGGTCCGGCCCTCTGGCCTCCGCCGGTCCCAGGTCACTGCAATGGCGGAGCCAGGGGTATTCCCTGGTATTCCATGGAATACCAATGATTTTGGGGCAAAAAAAGTTATATATAGATAGAAACAGCCAAATCCCACTCGACACATGTCCAGGTCCAGCCCACACAACAACTCAAGGCCTCAAACTGGCTGACTCCAGTCTAGTACGCATCATCTATTCTCCCCTGCTTCCCACGACCTAGCTGCCTGCAGGCTACAGCCAGCCGAGGCGGCGATAGATGGCACCTGTAGGAAACTGGTGGCGGCGGCGCGGCAAGCAAGCAAGTCCGCGAACTGCCACTCCGGGTCCGGCCCTCTGGCCTCCGCCGGTCCCAGGTCACTGCAATGGCGGAGCTAGGGGTATTCCCTGGTATTCCATGGAATACCAATGATTTTGGGGCAAAAAAAGTTATATATAGATAGAAACAGCCAAAGCCCACTCCACACATGTCCAGGTCCAGCCCACACAACAACTCAAGGCCTCAAACTGGCCGACTCCAGTCCAGTACACATCATCTATTCTCCCCTGCTCCCCACGACCTAGCTGCCTGCAGGCTACAGCCGGCCGAGGCGGCGGTGGATGGCACCTGTAGGAAAGTGGTGGCGGCGGCGCGGCAAGCAAGCAAGTCCGTGAACTGCCACTCCGGGTCCGGCCCTCTGGCCTCCGCCGGTCCCAGGTCACTGCAATGGCGGAGCCAGGGGTATTCCCTGGTATTCCATGGAATACCAATGATTTTGGGGCAAAAAAAGTTATATATAGATAGAAACAGCCAAATCCCACTCGACACATGTCCAGGTCCAGCCCACACAACAACTCAAGGCCTCAAACTGGCTGACTCCAGTCCAGTACGCATCATCTATTCTCCCTGCTCCCCACGACCTAGCTGCCTGCAGGCTACAGCCGGCCGAGGCGGCGGCAGATGGCACCTGTAGGAAAGTGGTGGCGGCGGCGCGGCAAGCAAGCAAGTCCGCGAACTGCCACTCCGGGTCCGGCCCTCTGGCCTCCGCCGGTCCCAGGTCACTGCAATGGCGGAGCCAGGGGTATTCCCTGGTATTCCATGGAATACCAATGATTTTGGGGCAAAAAAAGTTATATATAGATAGAAACAGCCAAATCCCACTCGACACATGTCCAAGTCCAGCCCACACAACAACTCAAGGCCTCAAACTGGCCGACTCCAGTCCAGTACGCATCATCTATTTGTTGTTGCAGCTCTTTCTCTCACTGAGGACTAAAAGTAGAAGAAAGAGCACAATACACTGGAGTTTCATCTGGCTGCACACACAGCCCCGTTACTATTCCCAGAGCACAAAACTCTTCCCAACACCAATACATGGCTTATATAGCCAGACACACACCGGCATTTGCCTCACGCACGCACGTACACGCACGGATCACCTGACCACTAAGCCAACTAACTAAACCATGCACCCACGCCCGCCGGCCACTAACTAGCTAAGTACCAGCAACTGACTCCTACATGCATGCATATATAGCACCCACGCATCATTCCCTCAACGGCAACGACCCAGCCGAGCATGTGATGCGTCCCAACTAACTACCTGCATGCATCTAGCAAACTTGGCCATCACATTTGCCAACAGGCTTGCTCTACGCGCCAGACTGAGTACACATGCTACACACTTTGCCACGGCTTCCGCTGCGTCTCGTACGTCCCACGCGCACCTGACGCGTCCGACGAGCCCGACTGCACCGGTGCGTCCCGCACGTCCCGCGCGAATCCGTCGCGCCCGACGAGCCCGACCACACCAAGCCGTGGCTTATTCCAACACACACCCCCTAAGCCACGGCCTAGAGGGGTCCGTCGTCGTCGACGTTGGCGCCGGCCAAGAGAGCCAGCTCCGCCGCCGGTCCTTTCCGCAGCTGCTGGCACTCGCGCCGGAAGTGCCCGTCCTCCCCGCACTTGTAGCAGCGCCTGTGCCTGTTGCCGCTGCTCCCCGACGCCACGTTGCGCCCGTTGTCGTCGTCCCGAGCACCGTCGTGTCGACGCTCCCGCGCTGCCCACTGCGCCGCCGTCATGAGCAGCTGCTCACCCCCGCGCTCGCCGCCGTCTTGTCCATGGCGCCGAACCCGCTCGTCGAACGCACGCAGCCGCCCGAGCGCTTCGTCGAACGTCATCGTCGTCACGTCGTGGAACTGCTCGATGCCGGCGACGACGTGGAAGAGGCGGTCCGGCACCATATCCAGCAACTTCTTGACAAGTGCTGCGTCGCCCAGCGTCTCCCTGAGGTTGGCATGCCTCGCCGCCATCGCCGCGAGCCTCCCGCCGTACACGTCGAGCTCCTCGCCGTCCGCCATCTTCATCCGGTCGAATTCGCCGCGCAGCGTCCCCAGCCTCGCCGCGCGGACCCGATCGGCGCCGACGAACCTCACCTTCAAGGAGTCCCATACCTCCTTGGCGGTGAGCTTCGTCGCCACCTGCAGCAGCACGTCCTCCGGCAACGCCCCGAGGAGCAACGCGCGCGCTATCTTGTCCTTCTTAGCGTTCACCGCCGCGTCGCCCGGCGCCACCGCCTCCCATACGGTGTGGATGTCGAGGATCGCCTGCGCCTTGATAGCCCAGACCGTGTAGTTGTACACGATCAGCATCGGCATCGCCATCGTTGCCGATCCGCCCGTGCCGCCGCCGTGTGGGATGAGCGCCATCGTCGCCAGTGATCGCCCGCACCGAAGCTCTGTATACCAATTGTTGTTGCAGCTCTCTCTCTCACTCAGGACTAGAGGTAGAAGAAGGAGCATAATACACTGGAGTTTCACCCGGCTGCACACACAGCCCCGTTACTATTCCCAGAGCACAAAACTCTTCCCAACACCAATACATGGCTTATATAGCCAGACACACACCGGCATTTGCCTCACGCACGCACGCACACACACGGATCACCTGACCACTAAGCCAACTAACTAAACCATGAACCCACGCCCGCCGGCCACTAACTAGCTAAGTACCAGCAACTGACTCCTACATGCATGCATATATAGCACCCACGCATCATTCCCTCAACGGCAACGACCCAGCCGAGCATGTGATGCGTCCCAACTAACTACCTGCATGCATCTAGCAAACTTGGCCATCACATTTGCCAACAGGCTTGCTCCACGCGCCAGATTGAGTACACACGCTACACACTTTGCCACGGCTTCCGCTGCGTCCCGTACGTCCCGCGCGCACCCGATGCGTCCGACGAGCCCGACTGCACCGGTGCGTCCCGCACGTCCTGCACGAATCCGTCGCGCCCGACGAGCCCGACCACACCAAGCCGTGGCTTATTCCAACACTATTCTCCCCTGCTCCCCACGACCTAGCTGCCGGCTGCAGCCGGCCGAGGCGGCGGCGGATGGCACCTGCAGGAAAGTGGTGGCGGTGGCGCGGCAAGCAAGCAAGTCCGCGAACTGCCACTCCGGGTCCGGCCCTCTGGCCTCCGCCCGTCCCAGGTCACTGCCCTCCGCAGCTCTGTTCTCGCCGCCCGCCATTGCAAAAGCTCCATGAGATCCATCCGCCCAGGTAAATTTATCCTCTGATTTAGAACGGAATAGAAAGGTCAAGAATCAGCCATAGTAATAGTATAATTCTGGCATTATGTTGCTGGTTCATGAATCCTTTCCATCTGCCAACTACTAAAATAAAAATCATGATCAAGTAATCATTTAGAAATTTTCAGACATATCAACTATGCAAACAACTTTAAGAGCAGGAGATTTTACTGTTATAAGAATATATTTTCCAGCAAGCTTACTGCATGCAATGGAGCTGTGTATTGTTCTATTTTCAAAAGAAAAAAAACCCAAGAAATTATTTATTGGCAAGACCAAAACTCCAAAAGTGTTATTGAATGTGACCACTTGGAGCTTTGCTGGATAGTTCACAGCCAGGCTTTGTACGTGTGTGCATCAGCTACTGATTGCAACTTTGAGGAAATTCTAGAATGTATCTGATTTTTTTTTCTTATGTTCTTGTAATGTAAGAATTTGCATCATTTCGGACATTTGTGTTTGTTTTCTATTGCATTGGAAAAAAATCTGGCTCCGCCACTTTCTATTGCATTGGAAAAAAACCCGGACATCTTCTATTGAATTACAAAAACAAATTTGCAATGAATACCCAGGAGCAAATTCCTGGCTCTGCCACTGGGTCACTGCCCTCCGCAGCTCTGCTCTCGCCGCCCGCCATTGCAAAAGCTCCACGAGATCCATCCGCCCAGGTAAATTTATCCTCTGATTTAGAACGGAATAGAAAGGTCAAGAATCAGCCATAGTAATAGTATAATTCTGGCATTATGTTGCTGGTTCATGAATCCTTTCCATCTGCCAACTACTAAAATAAAAATCATGATCAAGTAATCATTTAGAAATTTTTAGACATATCAACTATGCAAACAACTTTAAGAGCAGGAGATTTTACTGTTATAAGAATATATTTTCCAGCAAGCTTACTGCATGCAATAGAGCTGTGTATTGTTCTATTTTCAAAAGAAAAAAAACCCAAGAAATTATTTATTGGCAAGACCAAAACTCCAAAAGTGTTATTGAATGTGACCACCTGGAGCTTTGCTGGATAGTTCATTGCCAGGCTTTGTACGTGTGTGCATCAGCTACTGATTGCAACTTTGATGAAATTCTAGAATGTATCTGATTTTTTTTCTTATGTTCTTGTAATGCAAGAATTTGCATCATTTCGGATATTTGTGTTTGTTTTCTATTGCATTGGAAAAAAAAACTGGCTCCGCCACTTTCTATTGCATTGGGAAAAAAAACCCGACATCTTCTATTGAATTGCAAAAACAAATTTGCAATGAATACCCAGGAGCAAATTCCTGGCTCCGCCACTGCCGTCTTAGCTCAAGGGTGACTTATGGGAAGGGGAAACTATTTCAAAAGGTGAGACCACATGGTATCAAGTGATGAGAGCGAGGGTACTTGCTCCCATCAGTAGTTCTTTCACCAATATTATTTAATGAGCATAGAGAGAGCATGTTTTCAAAATCTAGTTCTATTCTTTATTTCTACAATTCTGATTCAACACATGATACCACTACAAAACATAGCTATCCTTGACTCCGTGTCCCTAACAGAGATAACCACAAAACCAACCTCCCAATGAATGGTACATGTGGGTTTTCTTTAGGAAAGTCCATCAGCCAAAAAGATTTAGGAAAGTCCATGCAATTTATGTGATCCATATTTTTCTACGTCATGCTAATTTTTAACCCCCACGGGCAAAGTCCTATTTGACGCTTTATTGGTCAAAATAGTGGGATTACACACAGAGGGTCGGGGCATGCGCCATCTTCATTTACCGTTTCCGACACATACTTCTTTGGTGGGGGTTTTCGAGATGTTTTTATTTATTTATTCTTGTTCTTTCTCTAACCTTTTCTATTATTTATAATATTTTCAAATCATAAACATTTTATAAAGAATTGTGAGTATAATTTGAGAATGTTTTTAAGATTCATGATTATTTTAACTTTTTGTGAAAAAAATTAAAATCATGAACAATTTTTAGAACCGAAGAAAATTTTAAAAAATCTTACATTTGTTTAAGTTCAAGATTTTTTTATTATTTAAGTTCATGCACATTTTCTAAAATTTACAATATTTAAATTTATGTGAACAATTTTTAAAATCAAGTTATTTTTTAAAAACACAACCTTTCAAAGAAATGGCACATTTTTGTAGTATTACTGCAACAATTGTTTTTTAAAGGCAAGAAAGACCAAAGAATTAAAGAAAATCGCTATGCTCCTAACTCTTGAAATAGGCTTTCGCCCCGCTTTATAAATAAAACTAACATCCATACAACAAGTTTAAATGCATCAAAGCAACATAGACGGTTGGAGCAGGAACGGAAACACGCCCAAAAAAGCATAAAAGAAATAAGAAATAAAGCTACCAAGTGGCTACATACTCATGGATCCTACCGCGAGGATAGATGGCGAGCGGTAGCATGCAACACATCCATCATAAGTTTTAGACTCTCGCAGTCACGCTGCTTAGGCAACAGGTGCCAATGCTACAAAAAAGCAAGGAATTTGAAGAACGGATCAGAGGCATGACGAGGAAAGACCATCTCAATTGTCATTTTATTACGTGTTGTCCACATTGTCCAAGCCAACGCCACAAACAAAAGCCATAATAGGTGTCGCGGCCGCCCAGTCTGGTTGGCTCTAGTTTCAAGGAACCCAGCGAGATCTAAGCCCTCCTAATCAGGCCCTAGAGCCTTAAGAACAAAGCTTCAGAGAACTCTCACCGCCTTGCAAAGAGAAAAGGATGTGGGTACCCGTCTCAGGACATCATAGAGGGGACACAAGCCATTACCAAGGTCGTGTTTCTTGAGCACCTCCGCCCTAGATGGGAGCCCGTCCCTCAACAATTGCAACACAAAAATCTTGATTTCCAAGGGTAGAGGCGCTTTCCAAAGAGGAGAAGTCCGAGGAATAGTCGGTCTACGACACAAAGCATGGTATCCCGAGCCAACGGAGAAAACACCTGAGGGTGATAGACTCTAAGATACGGTGTCCAGACTACCCGATGCACCGACTGGACCACTCACACCACCATGTGTGTTTTCCCTCCAATTTGTAACAAAAAGTAGGTCCCTCGGCCATAAGCTTGGGCCTTTTCTCGCTTGTTTTTTTTGAGACAATCACGCGAAGCTTTATTTATCCTGAAGTAATGTTTACAGGTACAAACACAAGATTACCAGGGTGCCCCAACCAAACATGGCGGCCCACCCATAACTTTAAAACATGCTTCGCTAGATTGTGAGCCTCGAAATTCGAACTCCTAAATTCATGAACAAAGTTGCACTTGGCAAAACGAGTAGCTTGGTCTGTTATTTCATGTAGAATTGCACCATAGCTAGCCGGGTTTTGTTCCTTCAAGTCCTCAATCACTGCTTTGCAATCTAATGCAATGTGTATTCTCTGCAAGTTCAGATCTTCGGCAAGGGCTAACGCCTCCCGAACAGCCAAGGCTTCAAGTGTAGGTGGATCGTAAACACCCTTCACAAGTATTACCGATGCTCCAAGGTAATTATCATTGTGATCTCTGCATATTGCCGCTACAGCTCCCCTCCTCCGGTTCTGTGAGACTGCTCCATCTACATTGATCTTGCAAATTGCTTCCGGAGGATGAATCCACTGTGTTGGCCTCGGCCGTGGTACTCCCTGCACCTGCCTCGTGCTACTTCTGCTCTCCTCAGCTGAAAGAAGGTCGTTCATATAGGCCTGGATAAAGTGATGTGTAGATTGAGGACTCTGAAAAATGTCCTCGTAGATCGCCTTTCGCCTAGCTTTCCAGACCGACCACAGCGTTACCACCAGAAGGACAAATTCTTCTTGAGATAGTACTTCATGCATTGAGAAGATCTAGTTTCTTGCATTCCTGTCCGTGTTCTGGCTCATGTGCTCCACTAGGCAAGGACTAGCCAAAGACCATATGCACCTGGACATGGTGCACTCCAGTAGGGCATGTCTCCATGAATCATCACAGCCACAGAGGGCGCAACGGCGGGTGGTAGACATATTACGACGGTGCAAAACATCCATGGACGGGATCGAGTGTCGAGCTAACCTCCAGAGAAAAACTTTTACCTTCGACGGCACCTTAATGTGCCAAAGCTCTGTCCACTCATTGCTGTTTGTATTGAGGTCTGAAACCCCACCGGATCCCTCCAACCAATTCTCACGGTGGTGTTTCGTGTTCATGACCATCCGGTAGGCTGACCTGACCGTGAATTTACCGCTACGTTCACACGACCATACCCAAAAATCATCCACAACTCTCGTGCACAATGGGATTGACAAAATTGCATCCGCATCAAAAGGTAGAAAGGTTGCCCGGATAAGTTCTTCCCTCCAGGACGCGGAGGTGGATTCTATCAGTTCGGACACTAACCTTGGAGGGTTATCCAAGATCGCTACAATTGGTCACAAGGGACCAATCCTTGGGATCCAGTTGGTATCCCATATATCTGTTGAAGCCCCGTTTCCGATCCTTCGGATAATACCTTGCTTCAAAACCTCCCTTCCGTCAATCACAGCCCTCCATATCTGCGAAGGATGATTCCCCAATTCTGCGTCCAAAAATTTGCTACCTGGGAAGTAGGCCGCCTTAAGTATTTTAGCACTGAGCGATGTAGGATCATCCATTAGCCTCCATGCCTGACGAGCAAGCAACGCAAGATTGAAAATTTCAATATCTCTAAAACCCATGCCACCGAGGTATTTTGGTTTTGTCATGATGTCCCAAGCCACCCAGGCAGGTTTTCTTCTTCCTTGCTTGCTCCCCCACCAAAACTATCGGATTATCGAGGTGATGTTCTCACACAAACCTCGTGGTAATCTGAAGCATGCCATTGAATATATTGGGATGGCCTGTGCAACAGATTTTATAAGAACTTCTTTACCGGTAGCCGAGAGTAGTTTCTCCATCCATCCTCGAACCTTTTCCCACACTCTGTCCCTTAAGTACTTGAAAGTACCCATCTTGGATTGACCTACATCAGTTGGCATTCCCAGATACCTATCGCTCAAAGACTCGTTGTGCACGTTCAGAGTCTGCTTTACGTTATCTCTGACCTCTTGGGAACACCCCTTGCTAAAAAGATAGAAGATTTTTCATTGTTTATCCTTTGTCCCGAAGCCTTACAGTACACATCCAATAGGTTTGATACCATTGTCGCGCCCTCAACACTTGACTTAAAAAAGCAACAGGCTATCATCAGCAAAAAGGAGGTGGTTCACAGACGGAGCTGATGGTGCCACCTTGATCCCTTCCAAACCTGACGACTGAGAACTTGATTTTAAAAGGCACGAAAGGCCCTCTGCTGCAATCAAGAAAAGGTAAGGGGAGATAGGATCTCCCTGTCGGATGCCTCTTGTGGGTGTGAATTGTTCTAGTTTCTCACCATTGAAAAGAACTGAGAAGGATACTGACTGTACCATATTCATCACTATCTGAATCCAACTTTGTGCAAATCCCAATCTTGCCATCATAGCCCGGAGATACGGCCACTCCAATCTGTCATAAGCTTTCATCATGTCCAACTTCAACGCACAATAACTGTTGGATTTGGCCCTGCTTCTCTTCATAAAGTGCAAACATTCATATGTGCAAATAATGTTATCTGTGATTAGTCTTCCTGGCACAAATGCACTCCTCTGATATGATGTCAGGGAGGATTATCTTCAGCCCGTTAGAGACAACTTTGGAGGCAATTTTATAGATAACATTACAAAGGCTAATAGGGTGGAATTGAGAGAGTTGAGTTGGGTTCAAAACCTTGGGAATGAGAACCAGAATAGTGTCATTGACACAACCAGCCCCTTCTTCCCCTTTGACAATTCTCAAAACTTCTTTCGTCACCTCATCTCCACAAATATCCCAATGCCTCTAGTAAAAGTGAGCTGGGAACCCATCCGGTCCCGGAGCCTTGGTGGGGAACATTTGGAAAAGGGTTGTTTTGACCTCTTCCTTTGTATACGGTGCCAAGAGCATCTCATTCATAGCATATGTCACTTTGGTAGGCACCTTGGATAGCACATCCTCCATACCAGCTATTCCTTTCGATGTATATAGTGTCCGATAGAAATCCCTCACCAAAGCTCTGAGTTCTCTGGGGTCTTCTGTCATTACTCCCAGGGAGTTGGCCAGTGCCTTAATCATGTTTCTCTTTCTCCGCTGGCTAGCTCTTAGATAAAAAAACGAGTGTTCCGGTCCCCAGCCGATAACCATTCAATCCTAGAGCGCTGCCTCCACATGAGCTCCTCCCTGTGGTATAATTCTATTAGCTTCTCATTGATTTTTAGCTCTACGTGTGAGGGTGCAGTCCTTGCTGGATCATCACGTAGCCTTTCTAGTTCGTTTTTCAAACTTTTTATCTCTTTTCTAACTGAGCCAAAAGTGCTCTTATTCCATGCTCCCAGATTCTCGGATATCCTTTTTAGCTTTCTGCTCAGCTC
The DNA here is from genome assembly GCF_018294505.1 of Triticum aestivum. Lineage (NCBI taxonomy): Eukaryota > Viridiplantae > Streptophyta > Magnoliopsida > Poales > Poaceae > Triticum > Triticum aestivum. The sequence continues at coordinate 574,608,539 of NC_057797.1, forward strand.
TCCCATAGTCCCAGTCGGGCCTCCTTCTGCCCATCTAGATGTAATTGTCTCAGACCAAGACTCATGTGTTTCCCACATGACTTCGTATTTGAAGTCCTTTTTATGGCGTGAGCGTCCCCCTCCCCCTTGAAAATCCAACAAGATCGGGCAATGATCAGAGGTTGCCACCGTTAAGTGTTTCAGATATGCTTGAGGAAATCGTTCGTTCCATTCTGCCGTGGCCAAAGCTCGATCAAGCCTTACTCGTGTGTAACTTCCACCCACCACCTTCTTCTCGTATGTCCAGAAATGGCCTTGGTAGCCAATATCCATGAGCATGCAAACATCCACAGCGTCTCGAAAACCTTGGATTTGAGCATTACTCCTTTTTCCCACTCCCACTTGTTCATCTGGACGTAATACTTCGTTGAAATCCCCTATACATACCCACGGGAGCTCGCTCAAAGTGCTAATCCCCCTCATTACGTCCCATGTTTGGTGCCTTAGGTTTGTTCTTGCTTCCCCATAAAACAGGGTCATTCTCCATGGGTCACTACCTGGCTCCTCCACAGAGCAGTCAATATGAAACACCGAGTAGCCAAGAATTTCGATCTTTATTGGATTGTTCCAGAAAAAGCCTAAACCACCACTTCTACCTTGACTGCTTACATCATAACCATTATCATAGCCAATAGCTCCTGCTAAGTTTTCTACCCTAGTTCTATCAATCTGAGTTTCAACGATACACAAAAGGGTAGGGGCAAAATTCTTCGCTATCTCGCGAAGCTCTCTGACTGTCGTGGCGTTGCCCGCCCCGCGACAGTTCCAACTTAATATACTCATTGTGCTCGGCGGCGCTCCTTGCCGGAGCCCGCCGTTGTTGCATCAGCATTGTTTGTATTCCTTGCCTTGACTTCCTCCTCACTTGCACCTTCTGCCGTGCCCGCCTTTTTTGGCCTCTTTCTTTCCTTCCTTGGAGATACATAAACCGGTGGGAGGGGCGGGACCCTGGGTTCTCTGACTACCCATGCCATGCGTTCCCCTAGTCCACCTCCATCAGGCGAGGTCTCGGAAGTGCTCGCCACATTCTCAATAGAGCTACGCTTGTTGGACGACTGTATGATCCCTGTTGGAGCGGCGACCGATCCCTTTGTACCTTTCTCCCGCAACAAAGTGTCTTCCCCAGCTGGGTTCTCATCTGTCGGGCCGTTCTCCTGCGACTCATATTGATGCTTCTGCCGAGCATTAAAACGCCAACTCTGACTCGGGTTATAAGGCTCCCGGCCTCTTCCTCTGCCTCCTGTCCCTTGTCTTCCCCCTCCTCGCCGCGGTTTATAGCTTCCTCTCCCCGCTGGTTTGACACGGGTGTTGTCAGCAAAAATGAAATCCCCCCACTGGAAGGTAGCCTCATCATGTTCCCCGTCTCCACATTCCTCATGCCAATGACCAAACTCTCCAAAGTTATAGCAAAAGGTTGGAAGCTTCTCATATTTTACTTGATACTTTACGCTCTCTTCCCCCTTCTTGGCAGTAACAAAGCGCTTGATCTTAGCATTGATGTCTATCTTCACTTTAACCCTCACAAATTCTCCGAAGAAACCAGCTGGTAGCTTCAGTTGCACTTCCTCCACCTCACCGATCCTCGATGCCAGCCCTTTCACAGCCGGGTCAATCAAGAACTTGTCCGGTAAACGATGAATCTGTGCCCAGACAGAGAGCTTATCTAGCTCAAAAGTGTCAGGGTTTTTGAACCCGTCATATTCTTCCATGATCACTGCCTGCTCCCTGAATAGCCACGGCCCCTCCAACATTGCCTTGTTCCAATCGCCTAAACACCCGAACTGCGCCGTGAACAGATTAGCTTTGATCTTCCTCCATACTACCTATTTAGCAGGATTCCATGCCGCCCGCATGTCGTTGTACAACGCATTAGGGCTAAAAGTCTTTGGGTGTGGACTCGAGCAATTGCCAGCCACTTCGCCGGTTCCACCAAGTCCGGCAGCTCCTCTTCCCATATGAATTCATCCTCTTCCTCCTCCTGCAGAGTTAAACGGGCTAGTAGCTCTTCCGCAGACTCCTTCCCCTTTCTCCCCTGCGAACTGTTGGTCTCCGCCATCTCCTTTGAGATCCGATCTCGCCGCCCGTCGTTCCCCGCCAGAAAACCCAAAGACCAAGGCCGGGCAAGGTCACCAGGACCCCCCCTGAATCAGCCCGAGTCCCTAGGGGCCGGAGAAGGATCAGCAACAAAGTGGTTCGTGGTAGATTCCGGCGGCGGTCGCCGGAAGACGTCGAAACCCTAGGTCTGTCGCCTAGGGGACTTTCCTGATAGTTACTTCAAATAGTTGCCTTTTCTCGCTTGTTGCGAGATATAGTTTCGTCGTGCCTCCCCTGTGCACTGGTCGGCCCAGTACCATAGTTGCGTGCAGATTTTTTCTCTGTGGTTTTCTTATCATTTTTTCACTGTTTGCATTTGTTTTCTTAGGGTTTTCAATAGTTTTCTTCGGTTTTCATTTTAATTTTTTACTTTGTTTGTCACCCTTTTATTTTCCATTTCCCCCTTTTCTTCAACACATGTCTATATATTTTATACACAATGTACTTTTTTTTGTATACATTATGAGAAACAATTATATACGCTGAATATTTTTCAAATACATGATTAAGACTTTAACAAATATATGTTTCGATGTCTAGTACTTTCATACATATTTCATTTTTTGGGGTACATATAATTTTTTTAATACACATTAAAATTTTTAAATATATTATTGATATTTATTTCAAATCCATACTTTTTGAAAAACATATGTATTAAAAAATTGATTTTTTAATGATACAGTTTTTTAAAAGCTATGTGAAGTTTTTTTTAACTATACATACATTATTATAAAATATCACGAACATATTTTTGAAACTCATAATATTTTTATAATGCAATGTACATTTTTTAATGGTAAGAATCTTTTTTGAGTTACGCGTACTTTTTTTTACATTGCATAAAAAATTCTTTAAAATTGTCAGGTACATTTGTTTTGAAATGTGTTACATTTTCAAAATGTCACATTTTTTTGAATTCTATGAACATTTCTTAACACTTGCATGAACATTTTTAAATGTGTGATAAAAGTGGAAAAATTGAAATAATGTGATGTTTGAAATATATATTTGCAATATTTCAAAATAAAGAAATACAGAATAAACGAAAATAAACTTGTTACATTGATGTGAATGCTGATGCATGCTCTCAAGTGCAGTTCGCATTAAGCGAGACATAGGGCTAGTTTGGTACGCGTCAGTGCCATCTCACACCTGGCCTGGACGCTCCCTGAAGTCTGCCTGGATACTTGTTTTGTTTTGTTTGTGTCGTCAGAGAGAGAATGCATGCCTGGCCTGGCTGGTGGAGAGTTGTAAGTAGCCTGATCAATTGGAACGAAAAAAGAGGGGGAAATATGCATAACCTAGGTAGTGGGATTAGTCTAGTCCTAGGCGTTCAGTTTTTTCGCCTGGACCGTGCCGCATCATGCCTGGCTACTACTCCTTCCATTCCTAAATATAAGTCTCTGTAAAGATTCTACTAGATGGACTACATACGAAGCAAAACGAATGAATCTATACTTAAAATGCATCTATATGCATCCGTATATGGTTCATAATGAAATCTCTATAAAGACTTATATTTAGAAACGAAAAAAATACTTAAGATTTTTTAATTGCTAAATGATGCAGCAGCAGGGCAGGGACAAAACAAACACTCGGATGCGAGGCTAACATGGACAGGCACGAAAAGTTCACCTCACCAGGCCGACCCCAAGCATGGAAATTTTCGAGGCAAGAGCCTAGGGTGCGAACCAAACTAGCCCATATTCCCTCGGCAAACCCTATTTGGTTTTTTTTTAGGGGTGAACAAAACTTTTATTCATCACCAAAATCCACATGATGTAGGATACAACGAGGGTCATGGTGGGTGCCAAACTCAGACATGGCGACCCAACCCCCATGAAAGAGAAAAATGAGCTAATCTATGTGCTTCATAATTAACAGCACGTCCCTCGAAAATGAACTTAAAATTATGTAAAGCGGCTTTCACCCTAATCTCAGCTATGATTGCCCCATGAACCCCTAGGGTTCCTCTCGTGATGTCGGAAACCACTTGCTTACAGTCACTGGAGATGACACAATTCGTCAGATTCAGATCCTCCGCAAGGGTAACGCCTCCCTGCATGCTACTGCCTCCAGCGTAGTTGGGTTGCTCACGCCGTAAATGACCAACGCCGAGCTTCCCAGATAATTTCATCTGTCATCCCTGCAGACAGTTGTTGCAGCTCCACCTCACTCATGCCTAACAACAACGTCCACATGGATCTTGGCAAAACCCAGTGGTGGGGCCTTGGCTCTTGGCCGGGCCGGTGTAGCAGATATAATCGCCCGATCTGCTGCAGGTTTCTGCTGAACTGCTACTATCTGTAAATCATCGATGAATCTACGTGTGAATGCTTGAGTAGATTGTGGACTCTGAAAAATCCCTTCATGTATTGCTTTCCTCCTAGCTGACCAGATTACCCATAAAGTGACAGAGAGCAGCACAAACATGTCGTGCTCCAGTGTCTCCATTAATGAAAATAACCAGTGTTTGGCAGAAGGTTCAGTCAACATCATCATTTTATGCACAAGCTCGTCATTACCCAATGCCCAAACGCATTTGGATGCAACACATTCCAGTAAGGAGTGCCTCCATGAATCTGGTGCTCCACACAATCCGTAGCTAGCCGAGTCAGTCATGTGTCTGTGCGCTCTTACGTCATTTGTTGGCAAGGAGTGTTTCGAAAGTCACCAGAGAAACATTCTAACCTTTGCCGGGACACTCGTTTTCCATAGAGATTTCCAAGCGCCTTCCTCGGCGTTTGTAGTTGAAGAGCCGGAGTTGCCATCGAGCCAAGCTTCTCTTCGTTTCTTAGTGACCACTAGCATTCGGTATGCTGATTTTACTGAAAAACTCCATGCTTCTCGTGATGACAGCTCCAGAAGTCAGGCAAGTTGCGGGTGCATAGTGGGATGCCCAATATAATTCGAGTTTCCATTGGCAAGAAGGTCGCTTCAACTTCTGCGTGATCCCAAGACGCGGACGTGTGGTCGATTAGCTCTGACACTCTGGACGGTGGGTTTGTTATCACACACCCATATGGTCGCAGCATCTCCTCCCGTGGTAGCCAGTTATCCCGCCATATGTGTGTTGTCTCTCCATTCCCGATCCTTCTGATCAATCCCTGTTTCAGAATATCTCTGCCTTCGACTATAGCTCTCCACACTTGGCTAGGATGTCCGCTAAGAGTGGCTTGTAGAATGTCAGACTGCGGATAGTAGATGCTTCTTAAAAGTCTAGCACATAGAGTATCGGGGTGCTGCAACAACCTCCACGCTTGCCTAGCTAGCATGGCAAGATTAAACAATTCAATGTCCTTGAAACCTAAACCGCCTCCCTTTAGGTTGTGTCATTGTTTGCCAAGAAACCCAATGTGGTTTTCTTTTTCCATCCTTTGCTGCCCCACCAAAACTTCCTTATCAACATATTCAGATGTTCACATAGGCCCTGGGTAGTTTAAAGCATGACATGGAGAAAACAAGCACTGCTTGAGCCACTGATTTGACTAGAACCTCCATGCCAGCTGATGACATGGTGTTTTCAATCCATCCCTGCACCTTGCTCCACAAACGGTCTTTTAAGTACTTAAAGGCACCATTTTTTGAATTTCCAATATCAGATGGCCTCCCCAGATATTTCTCATTGAGAGTTCCATTGAGAACATTTAACAAAGCTTTTATCTCCACCCTTAAACTCTCGAGAACCCCCTTACTGAAGAAGATCGAGGATTTTGAGTAGTTGATTCTTTGCCTTATTGCCTGACAATAGGTGTTCAGCACCTGGTTGACCTCATTAGCACCCACTCTATTGGCCTTGAAGAATAGCAGGCTGTCATCTGCAAATAGAAGATGGTTCACTGGTGGCGCCGTAGGAGCAACCTGTAAATCATGCAAATTGGATGACTCTTTTCTGGATTTTAAAAGGCACGAAAGGCCCTCTGCTGCCAACAAGAACAAGTATGGAGATATTGGGTCCCCATGTATGATTCCTCTCAAGGGTATAAACTCTTGCAGTTTCTTCGCATTGAAAAGCACAGAAAACTTCACTGTGGTAACTAATGTTGGGGAACACAGTAATTTCAAAAAAATTCCTACACACACGCAAGATCATGGTGATGCATAGCAACGAGAGGGAAGAGTGTCGTCCACGTACCCTCGTAGACCATAAGCGGAAGTGTTATGACAACGCGGTTGATGTAGTCGTACATCTTCACGATCGATCGATCCCTAGTACCGAACGTACGGCACCTCCGCGATCTGCACATGTTCAGCTCGATGACGTCCCACGAACTCCGATCCAGCAGAGCTTCACAGGAGAGTTCCGTCAGCACGACGGCGTGATGACGGTGATGATGTTGCTACCAACGCATGGCTTCACCTAAGCACCACTACGATATGATTGAGGTGGATTATGGTGGAGGGGGGCACCGCACATGGCTAAGGGATCAATGATCAACTTGCTGTTCTAGGGTGCCCCCTGCCCCCGTATATAAAGGAGCAAGGGGGAGGCCGGCCGGCCCCTGTAGGGCGTGCCAGGAGGAGGAGTCCTCCTCCTAGTAGGAGTAGGACTCCCCTTTCCTACTCCTACTAGGAGGAGGAAAGGAAGGGGGAAGAGGAGAAGGAAGGAGAGGGAGGAAAAGGGGAAAAGGGGGGCCGACCCCCTAGTCCAATTCGGTTTGGGCTAGGGGGTCGCGCGCCCTACCTCCTCACTTCCACCACTTGGCCCATGAGGCCCATTACTTCTTCCTCGTATTCCTGTAACTCCCGGTACTCCAAAAAATACCTGAATCACTCGGAACCTTTCCGATATCCGAATATAGTCGTCTAATATATCAATCTTTACGTCTCGACCATTTCGAGACTCCTCGTCATGTCCCCGATCTCATCCGGGACTTCGAACTACCTTCGGTACATCAAATCACATAAACTCATAATACCGATCGTCACCAAACGTTAAGCATGCGGACCCTACGGGTTCGAGAACTATGTAGACATGACCGAGACTCGTCTTCGATCAATAACAAATAGCGGAACCTGGATGCTCATATTGGTTCCTACATATTCTACAAAGATCTTTATCGGTCAAACCGCATAACAACATACGTTGTTCCCTTTGTCATCGGTATGTTACTTGCCCGAGATTCGATCATCGGTATCTCAATACCTAGCTCAATCTCGTTACCGGCAAGTCTCTTTACTCGTTCCGTAATGCATCATCCCGCAACTAACTCATTAGTTGCATTGCTTGCAAGGCTTATAATGATGTGCATTACTGAGAGGGCCCAGAGATACCTCTCCGACAATCGGAGTGACAAATCCTAATCTCGATCTATGCCAACTCAACAAGTACCATCAGATACACCTGTAGAGCACCTTTATAATCACCCATTTACGTTGTGACGTTTGGTAGCACAAAAAGTGTTCCTCCGGTAATCGGGAGTTACATAATCTCATAGTCATAGGAACATGTATAAGTCATGAAGAAAGCAATAGTAGTAAACTAAAACGATCAAAGTGCTTCACCACAATGGAATGTGGCTCCGAGGTGACCTCAACCGTCTAGGGTGCTCAAACACCCAAGAGTAACAAAATCCACACAAGAAAGTATGGGGGAATCAAATCTCCTTTGGTGGAAGTGTAGATCTAGGTCTCCTCCTTCAATCCCTAGCAAATCAAAAAGTTTGAGTGGCTAGAGAGAGAGAGATCGGGCTAGAGAGCTTGAGTGGCATTAATGGTGGAGTGAGAGAGGTAAGAGGTAAATGTGGTAGGTGGAAGAACCACCCTTATATAGCAACCCTAAAAATCCAACCATTACTGTGTATTCTGTACTGCAGCGGTACAACTAGTCCTTGCCCCGGTACAACCGGGCCTCACAGTTTACCAGCAGAACCCTACCTGGCAGTACAACCAGATGAGCAGGCGGTAGTACCGGTCAAAGAAAACAACCGGAACAACCGCCCAGTCACCGCTTAACCACCGCATTGAAACAGAAGGGAGTCATCCCAGAATGCGGTGGTCGAGCGGTACACGACTGGTGCAACCGCCTGGCCATGGGCGCTTGAGCGGCTAAGTCCCAAGCGGTATAACCGCTCGGGGCACCGGTAGTACCGGTGTGCGGGGCACACCCGGACCAACCGGGCCACTACCTCCCAAGTACCGCATCACAACAGAGGCAAGACCGGTTGTTGAGCGGTACTTGGCCGGAACAACCGCCGCAGTCATTGAGGAGAAAGGTGGCGGTACCGCCGCCCGGAGGTAGCGGTACCACCTCTCGAACAAGACTGGGTAAGCGCTAAGGTTCCAGCGGTACAACTGCTCGAGCGAGCGATACAACTGCTGGGAAGACACAGTAAGAGGCAGGAGAGAAGGGAAGCTCCCTCCCTCAGCAAAAAGAAGGCAAGAGAGGGGTGAGGCAAGTGTGTATGTGAGAAAAATCCCCAACACCTCCTAATGTGGATTCCCTCTTGATAGTACGGGTTCCCTACGACCAAAGAGATAAAAAATGTAGAAAACTCCGTCTTTGATATTTTCCTTCCAGAGAGAGTAGCTAACCGATGTACGCCTAAACACGAGTACCTGAAGCACTTAGCACACGATTAGACTAACAAAGGGTTGTCATCATCATCCAAAACACAAAGTAGGGAAATGCCCTTACAATCTCCCCCCTTTTTGGTGGATGATGACAACAACACGATTTGCAAGAGAGAAGTCTTGAAAATATAGACGGGACTCCCCCTAGATGTGTGCCCCAATTTGAGAATGCTATTGGAGTGCAAGAACACACATTAAGGGCGAGACTCCCCCTAGATTTTATAGAATCGCCACTCCTACTAGACAAGCGAAGATAAGAAAAAAACACATAAAAGGAAGGTAAGGACTATAACGGATAAAACAACAATATTAAAAACAATAATGATAGATAGATAAGTGCATGTCTTACACCATGCAAGACTCGAGATAAGCAACGAGCAACGAGGTCCACAAACTGAAGTTCCACACGAACAAACCACAAGAACACAAACACACGCAAAGCAAATCAAAAACCCATGCAAATCCCGAGACCTAATAGAAGTCTCCCCCCTTTGGCATCAAGACACCAAAAAGGAAAAGAGCGAAGCTAGCTCCCTAGAGCTCAGTCATCCTCCTGTGACTCCTCGGTAGCATCTGGATCCTCATCATCATCAGACTCTTCATCTTCATCCCGATCTTCGTCCTCCATGATGTCATCATCAACAGCAAAGGAGGTGGAGGGCTGGTGAGTAGTCTCATCATCAGACCACGTGCTGTGCGTAGAGATCCATCGCTCCTCCGGTGTGATGCTCTTCTCAGAACCACTCTGAACAGGCATGTTGAGGTGCTTCATCATCGCAATCTGACGGCGCCGGGCATGCTTCTCATTGACATGGGCCTCATACATCCTCTTCTGGATGTCAGTCTGGAGGCAGAATGTCTTCTTCTCCTTGGCCGTGAGCTTGGTCACCCAAGAGGGCTTGTCCCCTGGCTCCATCTCAAAGTCCTCATCATCAGAAGTGGCATAGTAATCCTCAGGAGCATTAGTAGGAAAGCGAGGCTCGACATGTTTCTTTTTCTTGAGCACCTTGACCTCATGAACAGTGAGATTATCCGGAGATGTAAGAAGCTCTCCAGGACGGCGAACATCCCAAACTGAGTTCAGAAAGCACATGACAGACGGGGCATAAATAGGGACATTTCTGTATATGACCATGCTGTACATCTCGTGCCACAGCCAGTTGGACACATCAAACGTTTCACCAGAGCCCACCTTGGTCTTCATAGCAACCATCAAGTCAACAAGATAGCCATGAATCTCATCTTGATTGCCCACCTTGGGCAGAAGCACGTTGCGGAACACACGATGCATGATGTCGAAGACCTTCTCAAGGTCCTTGGACTCTCCAATGATACCACGGCCCTGAATGTACAAAGGGGAAAGTTTCTCCTTAGGCATGGACTCCGGATGGTCGTGAGGACGAATGCCACCATTGCCCTCAAGGCCTGTGTTGTCATATCCAAGAGCTTTGCAGAAAGCTCTCCAGGGAACTTGAAAGAGCTCATCACGACACATGAACGTGAGTGCGCGCATCATCTTCTCCAAAATGAACAGTGGCATAGAACTGATGGATAAGCTGAACATCAAAGTCACGGTTCACCGACATGAGCTTGACCAAATCAAATTCCTCACAGAGAGCCAAAGCCTCATCAAAATACTCCAGGTTGTTCCTCCAATGGTCAAGATCAATGGTCCACTGCTTGGCATACCTATTCTTGTTGTGCTCAAAGAGTTCATGAACAATCCGCACTTGCATCTCATTCCGGAACTGAACGGTGGTCCACCGAGGTGCAATGGGAACCTCATAAGGATTCTTTGAGCATAAGGCTTCCCAATCCTTGGCTTTCCAATGGTGCAAGGGCAAAACCACACGTTGCTTGGTAGCGGCAGACTTCTCACGACGAGTGGGCTTGGTGGGAACCACAACATCTTCATCAGACTCAACAGGGCACGGACATCTCCAAGCCTGCTTCTTGGTCTTGCGAGGAGCAGAGCGAGAACTAGAGCCACCTGCAACACCACACAAGGAGAACACAAGAAACCCATCAAAGATGAGAGGATTGCACACATGGGCAGAGGAATAGATAAATTGCACAAACATAGAAGACATAACATGGCTACGTGGTGCAGATACCCCGGTTGTACCGGTTCTCCTACCAGTAGTACCGCTCCAGCGGTTGTACTGCCCGTAGGGGCGGTAGAACCACTGAACAGTGGCACTACTAGTAGGAAATAGATCTAACCGCGGAAAATGAATCATACTAGCCATATTCTAACTTCTAAGAAATGCAATCTAAGCAGGAGGAAAAAATGGATCTCTTCCACCCAATAGTTTAAGCAATAAACACGGAATGTCAAGTAATGCCCTAGGAGTAGGGAAGGAACCCTAGAACAAAGAACAAATGACATGGGGCATTACCGGCATCCATGGGAAGAGATCGGTAAGGAGGAGGCCTCCTTGGAGAGGATCCACGGAGACCCCATGGATCTGAAGCGCGAGAAGCACTCCGGGGTAGGGGCAATGGCGACCGACGGCTAGGGCACAAGATGGGAAAGACAGGGGATGAGGGGAAAAAGAAACTCCCTTCAGCGCCGTCGGCTATATATAGGCCCATAGACGTGCGATGGTTGTACTGCTCGAGAGAGCGGTTGTACCGCTACCTGGTACGAGCCGGTGGTTGCGGGCGGTACTTCCGTCGCCAAGTAGGAAGCGGTAGTACTGCTTGTAACCAACCGGTAGTACCGTCCAGACGGGCACCCTAGTGGTTGAGCGGTGGAACCGCTCAAGCACCGCTGGGAGTCCTCCTGGGGCGGGACAACAGAGTGTACCAGCGGTAGAACCGCCCGTAACACCGGTTGTACCGCCCGGTCGCCATCACCCGAACCACGATCAAATGTGTGCAATTGGACTAGATGGTTCAAAGGGGTAGGAGATAGGCTTGGGATAGAGCATGTAACTGGAATAGGGTGCGAGGAACTCCAAGAGATCAAAAAGACCAACGAGAAGAAGAAGAAAAGAAAAACTTGGAGACCACAACACCTAAGGCCTAGAGCACGACTAAGACAAAAACAACACGGACAAAACGCGAAACACAACCTATCCCAAGAGAGGGCGGTGGCCGGAGGCATGTATTCCGAATATAGTCATACGTGCTTATGGAAAAGAACTTGCATGACATCTTTTATCCTACCCTCCCGTGGCAGCGGGGTCCTTACGGAAACTAAGGGATATTAAGGCCTCCTTTTAATAGAGTACCGGAACAAAGCATTAACACATAGTGAATACATGAACTCCTCAAACTACGGTCATCACCGGTAAGTATCCCGATTATTGTCACTTCGGGGTTAACGGATCATAACACATAATAGGTGACCATAGACTTGCAAGATAGGATGAAGAACTCTCATATATTGATGAAAACATAATAGGTTCAGATCTGAAATCATGGCACTCGGGCCCTAGTGACAAGCATTAAGCATAGCAAAGTCATAGCAACATCAATCTCAGAACATAGTGGATACTAGGAATCAAACCCTAACAAAACTAACTCGATTACATGATAAATCTCATCCAACCCATCACCGTCCAGTAAGCCTACGATGGAATTACTCACGCACGGTGGTGAGCATCATGAAATTGGTGATGGAGGATGGTTGATGATGACGATGGCGACAGATTCCCCTCTCCGGAGCCCCGAACGGACTCCAGATCAGCCCTCCCGAGAGGTTTTAGGGCTTGGCGGTGGCTCCGTATCATAAAACGCGATGAATCCTTCTCTCTAATTTTTTTTTCTCCCTGAAACACAATATATATAGTTGGAGTTGGAGTCAGGAGAGGCACCAGGGGGCCCACGAGGTAGGGGGCGCGCCCTAGGGGGGCAGGCGCGCCCCCACCCTCGTGGACAGGTGGTGGGCCCCCTGGCCTTCATCTTTTGCAGATATTTTTTATATTTTCCAAAAAGTTGCTCCGTGAAGTTTCAGGTCATTCCGAGAACGTTTGTTTCCGCACATAAATAACACCATGGTAATTCTGCTGAAAACATCGTCAGTCCGGGTTAGTTCCATTCAAATCATGCAAGTTAGAGTCCAAAACAAGTGCAAAAGTGTTTGGAAAAGTAGATATGACGGAGACGTATCACTCCCCTTTGACCTTCTTAGTAAAAAGAGTGGGGTCGATTTTCCCAATTTCAATACCACGATCTTGCAACAACTCGGTAAGGTGGTCATACCACGCACGTGGGGCTTGCTTAAGGCCATAGAGTGCCTTATCTAGTTGATACACATGATCGGGAAAATAGGGATCCTCGAACCCGGGGGGTTGCTTGACATATACCAACTCATTAATAGGACCATTCATAAAAACACTCTTCACATCCATTTGTTGCAACTTAAAGTTATGATGAGAAGCATAAGCAATCAACATGCGAATGGATTCAAGACGAGCAATGGGAGCAAAGGTTTCACCGTAGTCGATACCGTCGACTTGGGAGTAGCCTTGTGCTACCAAACGAGCCTTGTTGCGAATAATAATTCCATGAACATCTTGCTTGTTCTTGAATATCCACTTGGTTCCAATGACATTATGGTTCCCCGATGGCCTTGGCACAAATCTCCACACCTTGTTGTGCTCAAAGTTGTTGAGTTCTTCATGCATGGCATTAAACCAATCCGGATCCTCGAGCGCCTCATAGACCTTTTGGGGTTCAACACAAGAGACAAACACGTGATGTTCACAATAATTTGCTAATTGTCTACGAGTGCTTACCCCCTTTCTTAAGCTTCCAAGCACATTTGTCATGAGATGATCTTTGGTGGATAGCTTGGATGCGATCTTGGCGGCACAACGCTCTAATTCCTCCTCCGGAGTGAGTTGAGGAGCGGTCACTTGATCATCTTGAGCGTCGTCTTGAGCTTGTTCTTGATATTGAGCTTGCTCGGGTAAGAGAACTTGACCTTGGGCATCACTTGGTGATCCAACACCATCTTGAGGTAGATCTTGCCCTTGATCTCATTCATGAGGTTGAGGGCCTTCACTTTGTTCTTCGGAAGCGTGTGGGCCTTGGGTTGGTGATGGCTCCACATGAGTGGAGCATTGTCCTTCTCCTTCGGCCACAAGGGGTTCCTTAATGGGTAGGATAAAAGCAACACCCATTCTTCTTATGTCTTGGGGAGGAATTTCATCACCTACATCATAAGTGCCACTTTGCTCCACTTGGGAGCCGTTATTCTCATCAAACTCCACGTTACATGTCTCCTACTTATTGAGGACACAGTAAGCATGGGAGTTTGTAGCATAACCAACAAATATGCCCTCCTGAGCTCTAGCGTCAAATTTAGACAAACGAACACCTTTCTTGAGAATGAAACACTTACACCCGAACACCCGGATGTACTTGAGGTTGGGCTTGTTACCGATGAGTATCTCATATGGAGTCTTGTTCAAGCCTTTGCGGAGGTAGAGCCGATTGGATGCATGACACGCGGTGTTGATGGCTTCGGCCCAAAGTTGTATGGAGACTTGAACTCCGCCATCATGGTCCTTTCCGCATCCATCAACGCCCGGTTCTTCCTCTCCGCTACATCATTTTGTTGGGGGTGTAAGGTGCGGAATATTGATGCATGATCCCCTCATCACTAAGAAACTCATCCAAGGTGTAGTTCTTGAACTCGGTGCCATTGTCACTTCTTATTGTCAATATCTTTGCATTGTGTTGACGTTGAGCTTCATTTGCAAAGTCAATGATGGTTTGTTGGGTCTCACTCTTCCTCTTAAAGAAATATACCCAAGTGTATCTTGAATAATCATCCACAATCACCAAGCAACACTTCCTACCCCCAAGACTATCAAAAGATGGAGTCCCAAAGAGTTCCATGTGAAGGATCTCCAAAGGCCTCTTCGAGTAAATGATAGTCGTGGGAGAGTGAGCCTTTTCATGTAGCTTTCCTTCGATACAAGCACCGCAAGCACGATCTTTAGCAAAACTAACATTTTTTAGTCCACGGACATGGTCCCCCTTGAGAAGACTTTGCAAATATCTCATATTGATGTGGGCTAAATGGTGATGCCAAAGCCATCCCACGTCAACTTTGGCCATTAGGCATGTCGCGGTCTTAGTGAGTCGCTCCGAAAAGTTAATCACATAGTGATCGTTTTCGACATGCCCAACAAAGGCTACTTTAAGAGTCTTGCTCCACAAGAGGGCCACGGTATCAACATCAAAGAAAGTGGCAAAGCTCATGAGCGCAAGTTGACGAATGAAAAGTAGATTGTATGCAAGGGATTCGACAAGCATGACCTTCTCGTTCGTGAGATCATGAGAAATGACAACCTTGCCGAGTCCCAATACCTTAGAGGATGAGGCGTCACCTCACTCGACATTGGTGGGCATAGATGGAATCTTTTGCATGTCCACCACCAAGTCTTTGCTTCCGGTCATATGATTAGTAGCTCCACTATCGAGCAACCATGATCCCCGACCGGAAGCAAACACCTACAAGAGATCAATGCTTGGTTTTAGGTACCCATTTTGTGATGGGTCCTTTGATGTTAGTGACAAGGGTCTTAGGAACCCAAATAGACCATTCAATGTACTCATAAGAATAACCAACAAATTTGGCATAAACATGTCCATCACTAGCACGGCATAACACATAATAAGGGTTAAAGTCGTCGGCTTTGTTGGGAGGAGTAGCATTGCCCTTCTTGGCATCACTACCCTTCACATTGTTCTTCTTCTTCTTAGAAGCAGCCTCTCCCTCTTTGACAAAGGTTTTCATGAGAGGAGGAGGTCGTTTGGTCTTTTCATTCTTTCTTCTTGTTCTTGGACTTGGGTGCAAACCCAATCCCTTCCTTGGGAACAATTTCCTTTTGATTGCTCAAAAGGTCGTTGCGGTTCTTCTCTCCTTGTATGCATGACACAAGGCCTTTCTCAAGTTGCTCCTTCAACTTAGCATTCTCCTCAAAAAGATGCACATGCTCACAACACGGATTAGTAGCATTTGCATTATCAATTAATACCATATGAGGAAATGTGGCTTTATCCTTGGTTAGCTTTACTTGGAGTTGATCATGAGACTCTTTGAGGCTAGTATGAGCACCCTTCAAGACCTTGTGAGCCTTGTCAAGTAAGTCAAAGTCCTCCTTGAGTCTAGCAAGATCAACTCCAAGCTTGGCCTTCTCGGAGTTTTAGCACACAAGAAATAACAAGAGCATGATCAAGATCTTTCTTCAGTTTAGCATGGTCATCATTGTGTGACTCCTCAAGACCCAAGCGATGACCACGCTCTTCCTCAAGAGCATTAGAGAGATCCGATATCTCATCGGCATAGTTATGACTATGCCCCTCCATCTTAGAGATGGTGTCCTCATGCGCCTCGATCATGTCATTGGCTTCACTAAGTTGTTCCAAGAGAGCAATGAAGTGATTCTTGGATTTACCCTTAAGCTTACTCATAAAAGACTCAAACTCATTTTCCTCCACATTAGACCCCTCATGTTATCAATGCAATCCGTCAAAGAGGGATTATTAATGATGGTAGTTTTGATGTTGGGGGTTAACTTGTTGGTGGCTTTAGCCATGAGGCACTTGGCGGTGATGTTCTCATTGGGTGAGTCAAAGAGAGACACCCGTGGAGTTATCGCAATGGTAACAAAGGCCATGGCAACTAGCTCACCGTCTTCATCATCATCATCATCATCATCATCATCATCATCATCATCATCCTCATTGTACTCTTCTTGTGCCACCAACCCCTTGGGAGGAGTCTTCTTGGTGAAGTTGCTCTTGTTGGGGAAAGACTTGGCCTTGTCCTTTCGGATGAGCTTGCCACCATTTTCTTCCCTCTTCTCATAAGGACATTCTGCAACAAACTGGCTCACATTGCTGCAATTATAGCACGTCCTCACTCGTTGCTTGATCTTCGCGCCACTTGAGTGGTTTTTGTTGAAGTTGGGCCTTGTGTTCTTCTTGCTCCAAAATTGCCTTGAAGGAAGAGCCATGTGCTCATGATAGGCATACTTTGTATCTTCGGGGTTGCTCTCCTCTTCTTCCTCTTCGTCCTCTTCTTCCACACTAACCTTGGCCTTCAATGCAAGGTTGGACTTCTTTTCTCTTTGAGAACATAACACCGCATTGTCGGCGGTCTTGTCCAAGATGCTCATAGCCACAAACTCATCCAACACTTCACTTGAGGATAAGGTGTGGAAGTCCGACCTTTGACGAATGACGGAGGACATTGCCTTGTGATAAGGCATCATGGCCTTGAGGAATTTGTGCTTGATCCAATTGTCATCTGTATCCTTGCTCCCATGATATCGGAGTGAGACCGCGAGTTTGGTTAATCTCCGATAAAGCTCATGTGGTTCTTCATCTTCTTTCATTGCAAACTCATCGGCTTCATCTTGCACCACTTCATAGTTGGAGCGTTCAATGCTTGAGCTTCCCCTGTAAAGGAAACAACATGGTGCCTTGCATCCTTGGCCATGGTGAAGGGCCAG